>NC_140221.1:1527500-1702500 GCF_951802725.1 Rutilus rutilus
GATATCAGTGGTTCATCAAGTCGTAACAGGGTGAAAGGCACTTCTGGATTCGCTTTGCAGCCCTAAATCTGCTATAACCGCACTATGCAAGTTTGCCAGATCAGGTAACATTTCTGTAGTTCGAATGAGACATAAGAAAACTACAAATTTGACTTGCTTTATGTCAAGCGTTACAACAGTCATTATTTAGTTTTTCTTCGTTTCTGATGTCGCAATACATCATACACTGTAAAAACTAAAGGTGCCTCAAATATCCTGTCGGATACTCAAGGAACTTCAAAATTGAGGTGCCTCAAAGCTCTGGTGGAGCATTGACAATCGTTGAGGTACTTGCTGGAACTTATGGGATCCTTTAAGCACTTTGTATTCAGTTCAGAGGTTCTGGAGTCACCTTTTCATTACCATGAGCCCTCGAAGTGCTCTGGGGGAAAATAGAGGAACCAGAATTCTATAAAAGGGTTATTGTAAGATCTTTTAACATTTAAGTGGTTCCTGGAAGATCTCTTATGTTAAAGCCAGCATCTGGAGGAACCCAATGGTTCTGTGAGGCCAGAATAAGATTATTATTCAAGTCAAGTCACCATTATTTATATAGCGCTTTTTACAATACAGATTGTATCAAAGCAGCTTCACAGTGATAACATGAAAATAATACAACAAAGTTTGTTTCTAGAAGAAAATTGTGTCATTGTCCACCTATTATTATTATTATTATACTTAGCCTAAGTTTGATTCAGTATAGGCTTACTTTTATTTCGTATAGGCCTATTTTATTGATCAATTTAAACCTTAAACAACAACAACAATAATAATAATAATATGAAGAAGAAGAAGAAGCAGGAGGAGAAAAGTTTTATTGTGTCACGAAACTGCTGTTATGGACTAATTGCACGTGGCCGCCATTTTGGATTTCGGATCAGTAAGTAAGTAAGTAAGTAAAGTTTATTTATAGAGCGCTTTTCACAGATACAATCACAAAGTGCTTTACAAAGTGCAATCATACCAATAAAACTTACAATTATACAATTTAAATTAAAAGGTAATAAAACCCAGTCAACTAAAAGCTTGTTGAAATAACAGTGTCTTTAGTTGCTTTTTAAAAGAATCGACAGAGTCGGCCACACGGAGGGACAGGGGCAGGGCATTCCACAGTCTGGGAGCTACAACCTGAAAGGACCGGTCACCCCGGGTTTTATAGCGAGTCTTTGGGACCAATAAAAGACTCTGGCCTGAGGATCGAAGGGCACGGCCTGGGGAGTAGGGGAGCAACAAATTATGTTTTATTAACAAGGTTCGGGAGGAGCACGTTCAGATAATTAACACAGGTGGAGAGCACTCAGCAATCAATGGTAAGAGGTGTATATATACTCAGCAGTCTCACCTCATTTCATTGACAGTTTTTGCAGCATCCCTCCACCACCCCTTCTCCACGCTTCTAGTCCTAAACACTTACATACGGGGGGAGTACTCTGGGTTCGGGCCGAACTCCGAGCTCGGAGCCCTCCCTCCGGACAGCACGCCAAATACGCATTAAACTTTACCCCTTCAAATTATATGTAAGTGTGAACTCGTGAAATCAGCAATATATTGTGGGGACTGACCGTTTAAAGCTCTAAAAGTTAAAACTAATATTTTAAAATCAATTCGAAATTTAATGGGTAGCTAGTGTAGGGAGGATAAAATGGGTGTGATGTGTGTCCTTCTGCTAGATCCTGTTAAAAGCCTTGCCACAGCATTTTGAACCATTTGAAGACGATTTAAAGCAGATTTGTTGAAATAAGTAAAAAGAGAGTTACAATAATCTAAACGTGACGAAATAAAAGCATGGATAACCATCGCAAGATCAGAATCCGATAAAATTGACCTCAATTTAGCAATATTTCTTAGATGATAAAAACAATTTCTGACCAGAAGTCTAGAATGGTAGTCCAAAGACATTGACTGGTCAAACCAGACGCCAAGATTTCTGAGACTCGACTGGACAGATGAGCTCAGAGAACCAAGGTGTTGGAGGATTAATGGGATTTTGTTATCTGGGGCAACAATTAAGGTTTCAGTCTTTTCTGAATTTAATTGGAGAGAGTTACTAGCAAGCCACGATTTTACACAAGAAATACTATCCAACAAATCTGCTAGTTTGTGGAACTCAGTGTCATTGAACGAGCAATACAACTGTAAGTCATCAGCATAAAAATGATATGACACATTCTTAAAATGGCTCAAAATTTTTCCCAGAGGGGTAATGTACATTAAAAACAAAAGAGGACCTAAGACAGAGCCCTGGGGTACACCATACAAGAGTGGAGTGGCATCAGACAGTATACCATTTACACAAACAGAAAATGTTCTGTCACTCAAGTAAGAGGAAAACCACTTTAAAACAGACCCAACAATACCAAACTCTTGTTTCAATCTGTTTAACAGTATTTTGTGGTCCACTGTATCAAAAGCTGATGATAAATCCAATAAAACCAATACAGAGTACCTTCCTGAGTCAGCAGCCATCTGTACTTCATTTGACACTTTGAGGAGGGCAGTCTCAGTAGAATGCATCTTTCTAAAACCAGACTGATACTTATCCAAAAGTTCATTTTTACATAAGAAACCTATTAGCTGCTCAGCTACTACCTTCTCCAAGATTTTTGAGAGAAAGGGCAGTTTTGATATTGGCCTATAATTACTAGGCTCCGCTGGGTCCAAATTGGGCTTTTTTAAAATGGGGCTTATCGCTGCCTGTTTATAAAAGTTTGGGACAGTCCCAGTGGCAAGTGACAAATTAATTATTTTGACGACAAAAGGAATAACAAGATCAATCACTTTGAAAAACAAAGAGGTTGGTAATATATCCAACGGGCTCGAGGATGGCTTCATTTTTTTAAGTAAGAAAAAGACATCATCTAATGAGACCGCAGAAAAGCTAGCCCAGGAGGAATTTGGAGAAGCTACAACCGTGGTGCTCTCATCAGATGGTTTTACACTTGCTCTGATCTCATTAACCTTATTTACAAAGTATTTCAAAAATCTATTGCTATCATCAATGGTATAAATGGGTACCAGTGGAGATGATGGTGAAACAAGGTTCTGAATGGTATCAAAGACAACTTTGGGGTTTCTCTTATTCTGATTTACAAGATCAGAGAAATACATAGATCTGGCCTGCTTCATCATTTCATTTAGTGATGCAATCAGCTCCCTTAAATATAGCCTGTGCACTTCCAAATTAGTGGATTTCCACAAGCGCTCTACCTTGCGACATGTTCTCCTGAAGGAAGCAATCTCCTCATTTAACCAGGGACAAGGATTTTTAGGAGAAATTGTTTTTTGCTTTACAGGTGCCACTATATCCAGAACAGACTGGCACTGGTCATTAAAATGCTTAACAAGGAGTGATGTATCATTACAATCCTCAATAAACTCGGGCTGAAACAATTCTGAGAACTGTTCAACAACAGTATGATTTATAATACGCCTTTGGGACACCACTTTATGAGCATTTCTGACCACCTTGCAAGACACATTAAAATAAACACAGTAATGGTCAGACACATGGACATCCACAACATTCAGGCAGTTTATGTCTAGGCCTAAGGAGAAAACAAGGTCTAAAGTGTGGCCTTTTTTATGTGTAGGACCAGAAACATGTTGTTTTAAGTTAAAAGAGTCTGTGAGTGTTAAAAACTCGGACGCTATATTACAAGAGGGATCGTCAATGTGAAAATTGAAATCACCAAGAATTAAAACATTGTCTAATTTAATAATAGTAGATAAAAACTCAGAGAACTCATCTAAGAACTCTCGCGCAGGACCAGGAGGTCGGTAAAGTTAAAATACAATAAAAGAAATCAGTATTTCCAACCTTTGTCATTTGTAGCTCGAATGAATTAAAGGGCTCCGGCTTCATAAGCCTACAGCGAAAACAGGGAGTGTGCGCGTAGACACTTCCGGTTTCGCATTACGCCCGGTGCAGGGAGCCGGAGAAAGCCGAAAATGATATTTTATAGTTGTTTATAGAATCACTTAAAATACTACTAAGGTCCATATTACTATCACACGAGCCAATGGCAATTAAATGCACGGATGCATAGTCAGATTTATGAATGAAATACAACTGTTCACGAACAGAAGATTGTATTTGACTCATGCTGCATAGGCTACACGCAATGACAATTGTGCCTACTGTAAATATAGAGTTACAACTACGATTAGAGTTATTTGCATAAAATGCATCGTGAACATTCACATGTTTGCCCTGAGATAGGCTACAATTTATCTCCATAAATACTATTTTCTCAATTCTGCGCATATATTTTTACTTACTTACATCAATTGCTCGATCAATATTATCATCACATATTTCACATGTACCTTTTTAACTGTAGGTACCACAAACAATTTAATATTTGTGTAGCCTATATTTTACACGTAGTAGGCCTACAATACTGTATGTGCTGCTTATAAACACCAGACATATGATTTATGAAACAGATCTTTACTCATCTCACTTGCACAAAATAAATGCAGTAGAAAGCATAGAAACACACAGGTGAAATACACTGAAAATTATATGAATTTAAACATTTGGTCGGGTTAAAGTCATCCCTCCGGATCTCCTGCATCCACTCAGCCCGTACCGCAGCGTCAACGGGGAACGCATGAAAGCTGACTTAACTGTTGTAACGTGACGAACTGGTACATAACGGCACACAACGATGAAGCGCTGAGGCTGTCGCCCTCTGAAAGGCAAGTCACCTCTCTTGAATCCTAAAAACACTCATTGTGAAAAATTATCTGTGGTAATGAACTCGGTCGCTGTTGTCTCTCGCTCTCAGATCACTGGAAGTTTTCACCGGAAGTACTGGCCCACACACATGCATCAGTGATAGGCCTACTCGCGCTGCTTGCGCGCAACAAAGCTCAGCTGATCGTCATCGGATCTGAAAGTAACGGCTCCCCTCATCAAAGCTTCCGCCGTTTGTTCGGCTCTCCGTCAGGGGCGGACTGGCCATCTGGAGCACCGGGACTTTTCCCGGTGGGCCGCTGGCCAATGTGGGCCGGCCCACCCGGTACACAAATATATATAAATGACGGAAATCATTACATTTCTTTTCTACCCAAATGGATGAGTGAGTCGATCGCGCGGGCGCGGCCGACAAGTGTTTTGTGAGTGTATTGCCTTCCCTCCCTGTTAATTAGTTTGGTCTACTCCATTGCGTATAAACACGCCCCCTTTCACGTCCTGGAACACACCAAGCCGACGCCGATGAACTAGCGCTGATGAAAGCCGACTGTGTTGTCGCCTAGCGTCGCGGGAAAAAAGCTGCACTTGAACACACCGAGAGAACTACAGCCGACTGTCAGCTAGAATGCGCGTTCTGTGCCTGTGTGTAAATGAGACAACTGTCTATTTCTGCAGATATATTCATCTATATTCATCATTCAAAAAGAGAAACCGATGCTGCAGGCTGCAGATACACAAACCGTAAACAAAGCAGTGCGTGCTTACCGTTTTGAATATCAATCCTGCTAAACACTTTATTTATTCCACTCCGCTCATGTTAATATTGAAATATTCGCCAAGGAACACTCAGGTAAGATGACGTGACTTTAAAACAGCCTTCTATCTGTGTCGTTTTGACTTCTTTGCTCGCTGTTTTGCTATTATTATCGTGCACGGACTCGTTCACTAAGCTGACCAGCCAATCAGAGTTCCCTCTTTCACCGAAGTCGCGACGCCGATTCAACATGTCGAATCGGCCAAACAGTCCGGAACACACTGAGAAGTCTGCCGACGCACAAAAACTGCCGGACAGCCGACCGTCGGCTTGGTGTGTTCCAGGCTTAAAGGCTTAAACTGAGAGAGAGATATTGATCCGTTACATCGAATTTGAATTTCTCTGAGCAGATAATTATTTTATAATAATTTATATAATTATTATAATTGTCCATTGATGAAAAGGGGAAGAAAAGAAAAGGTGGAGCTGAAAAGTTACGCGTTAAAAAAGCATTAGCGGTAGATGCTGTGAAATGCTTCAAATTAACATATTATACATTTGGCGTGAAGAGAAGCAGTTCAGCAGGCTCCTCCCCCTGACTAGCTGATATTCTGTCTTGATAGTTTTATATTAATAATGTTGTGTGTCTTAATGTTCTTCTGTTTGTTTCCCTTTGTTTTACAAATATGACCTAATATATGTTGTTACTTAAAATACGTTTAAATAGCATTTATTTTTGTATTGTGTTATATTTTTATGCTATAAGTGGTGTTAAAAATTATTCTGCACATTAATGTGCCAATGTGTTATGATGTGGGATGTGGTGGGCTGCTGTGGGCCAGAAAGTCCAGGGCCACTTTTTGATCCCAGTCCGCCCCTGCTCTCCGTTACAAGGTTTGTAAACTCGCCAAAGAAATATAAATACAGAGTCTACTCACTATATATTCAAACACATACATATATAAACTAAATGTATTATACATTACTATGTTTTACAGTGTTAACCACTCGTTTATTGCACAGTATGTGGTATGAGTATGATGGTTTTAGCCGTGATGCTAACTAATCTAATGAACAAATGGAAATCATTGACTTGTTGTCTTAAACTGTTTTAGCCATTCAATTCATCGTATTGTGTACAACCGTGTCTTCAAATTGCTGATATAACTCATTTAGCTGATTCCTGCTGTCGTCATTGGCGTTTATGAATAACACAAGTGGTTAATATGATGTTAGTTTGGTCTGTTTTTGTCTACTTACTACAGGTGCCCTCATTCTCTCAAATACCATTTTAAAGCCATTTACTGGCCAATAAATATTATGTTGTGAATGGATATAATCAGCTTTGTTCTTTTGTTTCCCCAGAGCAACCATTACATTTCTAAAATAATCTGAACATTTCAGAGGCAATATTGTATCACAGCAAGTTACGTGCACCACATGCAAGAACTTTATTACTATAAACTTTTCTGTGTGAAATTGTATTGTTTGACTGTGTACTTAATCAGTTATTCTCTGAAAATCTTCCCTCATACTCTCAAATCTCATTCATGTTACTAAAAATAAAATAAAAATATATATCACAGGTTTGGAGCCAATAATGTAATCATTTGCATTTGAATATAAGACCATTTGAACTCTGAATTAGAACTTCAAGTTTAGTCTTTTTAGACAAAAAAAGCTAGCCTATTATATGTCTTCAGAAGACGTTCAACACAAATCATAACACATGAGTTGTGGACTCATTTTTTTCTTCTTAATTTTTCATATTTTTAGGATCTTTTCTGGGACATTTTTGGAGCTTACCAGAATATTTATCCATTTTTGCATAAATTGTTGCATTGAATTGAACTAGACAAGTGTACATAAGAATGGTTTAATGAATGATTAACCTGGTTTAATGGTTTAACCTCTTTGCAGGGACCTCGGTAAGCTGAAATATAAGTTTGAACAAGAATAAAAATCCTCCTGTAGACCTGAAAATCACTGAAGTGCCTGGACCATCCACCAGGAAAGAGGAAAACCAAATGGAAAATGAAGCTGATGCACCTTTTCACTTTTCTAACTCGTTAAGTACCTCACATGAAGATTTTATTGTTGATTGCATTTTATGTTGCAGCGAGTAAAGGTGCGGTCACATTTGTGAATTTCGTGAAATTACAAAGGCAAAAAGGTCCATTGACCATTGCCAGCAGTGTAGCGATGTAATGTATGAAGCACAGCTCACACAGGAGTCACTTTCAAGCAGCTTTCTGTTGGTCAAATCCAGCGACTTCCAGTGACCAGCTTGGTCCCATAGTGACATTTCTGACCACACACGAAACTGCTGATCGTGTGGATTCTTATTGAAATGACTGGAATTCACCAGTGAATATTCACAGAACAACAGATCATTTTACTGCACCTTAACTCTGTTAAAATGGAAAATGTTTTCTGCTTGTGACATAAGGAATCAGCGCCGCCGCTCCCACCATGCGCATCACGCGCTGTGCGTAGGGCACCAAGTGCTGAGGGGGCACCAAAAATAGCCTAATGAAAAAATATATATAATGCCGATATTATTTCATTAGCCTATAGAAATATTATTAGGCACATTTTAGCCATGTATATGTAACAAAAAAGGGGGGACAAGATAATTTAATTGCTCTAGTCTAGAAAGTACCGCCCCCCCGCGTTGGATGGTCCGTGCCGGTTGTTCGCGCGGGCGCCTTTGCGAAGGACGCGTTCGCGCGGACTAGTTTGACAGACAGATAGTAGGCAACTTTTTTTGGAAATGGCCCCTAAAAGACAGCAGGGGTCAGGATCTGAGAAAAGAAAGAAGAAACTGCGAGATGATGCCCGTGCATCACTTGCAGGTAAGTCCATGTTTAATCATTCTTAAATACAGGAAATGTGCTGCTGCTAATCGTAACGCTCCTCGAACTTGCTGACGTTAATGTTAGCAAACTATGTTATTATAACTTATAACTTCGGTGCAAGCTAAATTGAGATTTTACTGTTAAACATTACCTATTTTACAAATAACTGACGCCAGCTAGCTGTTACTTTCTTTACTATCTTTCTTTAGATATTGAGCAGTAGTTTATGGTTTATTTTGACGTGGCGGTGGTTAATACTTTCTCAGTAACAGTTAACATTAGCAGTCAGTGCAGTGCAGTAAAAAATATAAAATGTCATTATGAATGATATAAAGCAAACATTACTGTTTAATTGTGTGCATTATTGCACCTCATTCTATTATGCTTTTATATTAGCCTATATTAGATTAGATTGATCAAATAGTTGATAAATAAGGAATAAAGGGGGAGAACTCCTTGGCTGCCATGCTTTCAGTTTTAAATGTTAATAATTTTTTCCGGTATGAGATTCTTTGTTTTTAATATTTTGTCTAATAAATGTAATTTATTCAAAGTGACATTGAATTTGGGAAAAACATGTCTGGATTATTATTTTTTATTTATTTTATTTTGCTATTCTGTTTACTGAAGAAAAGTTTGCACTTTCAAATGTGTAGTGTGTGTTGGCTATTCTACATATGTTTACAAAGTCAGCAAAGCTGTGAAGATTTTACTTTCTCTTTTTAGTGTTCTTAAGTTTTATAGTGTGATGCTGCTGTGTTATTGGTATTGAGTTATATGTTTGGTAATAAAAAGTTAAACTGGCAAAAACAAACGTTTTTTTTTTTCTCGGGGACGGGGTGGGGGGCATCATAAAGGAATTATGCTTAGGGCACCAAAATGGCTAGCAGCGGCACTGTAAGGAATACTGTTTCCGGGTCGAAGCCTCTACTTCTACTTCCTCTGTCCTGTTTCTAGTGAGAATACTCAACAACCATTTATGAACACTGTTGATTCAAGTCACACATTTAAGCTTTTCAAAAGCCATAGTGTACATTACAGTCTCCAGTCTCACGGCATCCCAGACTTCAACATTTTATGATTCAAAATAGCTGAATAACTAAACCATCAGAGATTTCGGTATAGAGATAAAGGTTAGGATCATAATTTTCAGGAATATTACAGCACAATGAAGTGCATATTAGCACTGTTTGTTGTGTGTTTTTGGCATCTGATAGAGCTTTTGGACTTGGAAACAGGGACGTCAGACTTAAAGGTGCTGTATGTAACTTTTCTACTAAAATGAATCCTTTTTTTATTGCCTGTGTGTGAAGGGGTTGTAATCTCACATTAAAATGATCCACTTTGCGGGTTTTGCTATTACCTCGGAAAGCAAGTATTCTTATTTTTATGTGAAGGTGCCGGGTCGGATTTACCGCGAAATCCAGTGACGTGACTGAGACCTGCACGCGCGCTCCCGAGCCTCTCGCCTCCTCTAGCCTACTGACTTTGCACTCAACAGCGACGACACTGCAAATTATGATATGGACTTATGACTTATGCAACTTATGACATGTCTGATAACACTAAGAAACGACCTGCTCCCAGCACAACACAGACTCCAACACAAACTCCACAAAAAATATAAAAAAAGTTTTTTTTCTGCTGAAGCTCGTAAGGCCAGACGTGAATCGCATGAACTTCGGGTGAAAAAACACGGCTCAACATCGGCAGGGCATTTGAATCATGGAGAAACCTTATCTACAAACCTAGAATGTACATTTCCTGAAGAAAATGTGAAGTGGTGTTTGCAGTGGCAAAATTCGGCACGGTTGATAGGGTTCCATACTTATCATGGTACGAGCATGGAGCATTAGTTCAACGTCAAGCTGATAAAAGTAGCCTATTATTGTAACGTTGCAGTGGGAGTTTAGTTTCCAGCATGTTGTGTGATGCTTTCCCCAGTGTGTCGCGTCTCAGTCTGAAGGTACCCACAGTGCTCGCTCATAAATTCGAGCATGCGCAAGAGCACGCGCTTGTAAACTTATTGGTTGCAATCTGAAACATCACCGCTAGAGGTCGCTGAAAACTACATACAGCACCTTTAAGCGGACTGAAACACAAATGTTTTAAAGTTAAGTGAAGATGGACATTTTTTATTTAAAAATGTACATTGATTTATTACATGGAACATGTGTTTCCATGCATTTTGTTGAGATGTCTTTTCTTGTGTAGCCTATTGTATATACATGATTGATTATTCATGGTGCTTATGTATTATGGTTTTTTTTTTTTTTTTTTTTTTTGTATTCATTGATATTAATCTATTACTAGCTTTTTTTCCCAAGTGCATGGAAGTGTATGTATTAAAATGGATCTAAAATATGTAATAAACAATTCTTATTTTGTATTTGGTTCAGTTTGTTTATTATAATAGAAGTCAATGGTAACCATAGTAACAACATGAAATTAATTTAAAAAGAAATTGCAATTTGGTTCCTGGAGGCACCCAAAGTGGTTCCACACAGTGCCTTATATAAGAGTTCCTCAGGAAACCTGTGTGGTTCCTCAGAGAACCACCCCTTTTTAAAGGGTGCCTAGAGGACCTACAGACGGTTCCGGCGGTGTGGCAACGTGAAGAACCCCAAAAGGTTCCTCCAGCCACCTTTTATTTTTACAGTGTATTTCATGAAATCATGCAACATACTCTACCTTGTCTGTGGACATCGTTCATTCCAAAGCCAGCGCTGGATAAACAGCGAGCGTGCGTGCGACGGTAGGCTGCGGGCGGCAAAATTATTTACGACAGCGGTAATGGACAATTCCGCTTCCAACCTGTAGGGGGACCGAAGAGGAAAAGATCCTTCGTGTTGCTTTAAACCATTGTCTGCATGTTTGAGGGGGAATGTTGCATCCAGTGTACACTGTGCAAACGCTTGAACATGTCTGAGGCGAGACATGCTGATATTTCTGTGGATGTGCCACTAGGCATTGTTTAGTGCCAGTTTTGCTGCTCACAACATTTATCTATGTGGACTTCACCTTGTGAAATGCAGCTTCTGAAATAAACCACAGCTGGCATTTTGAAAACCTCTCCATTGTACCTGAGCCTTCCTAAACTTCTCCAGGCCTCTCGACAACACTCATGACAGTTACCATTATTACTAAAGATTCATGCTGTGGTTTCAAAATGGTGAAGTTTCACTATTATCAAAATTGACAAATTAAATTCTCGCAGTATTTATATGTTGTAGCTTACTGATCACCATGTAAAGGAACATTTTCATAAACGCTCCGTTATAAAATGGTGGTTTGCTTGACGTGGTCAGTCACATGATCATATTCATCAAGGAAGCCAAGCATTAAATGTGACCACGTTGAAGCATTTCAATGTTAACGGCTTTATTGATTATAATGGGACACTTTTCATTTTGATGTGTTGTGCCAAATAGTTTATGACTGCCAATCAACGTCGAACATTGCTGCATGTAGAATTAAAGTGATTTGTAGCTCATGCCCAGTCAAAAAAGCAGCTAATTGCATTTATTATAGATTAAAACTATACTAAATTTTCATTTAAATAGAGGTAACATGCAATTAATTGTTTAAAAAACTTGATTCGGTTCGCACTTGAGGATATTCTTTTAAAGTACACAAAAAAAATGCTAAAGTGTACTTCTTTTTTCGCAAGGGAAGGGAATGTGCAACAGAGATAAGAGTGTGCATGGGTTGAATAAATGTGGGTCGAATTTACATATTGCACATTTGTTGGCAGTGGAAATAACTGCACTACAGGGACAGCTTTTAATTGTTCATGAGGCGAAGCTTCTGGATGCTCTGGTGCTCGGAGACGACGGATGGAAAAAGTAAGAACAGTTTCTGCTGGGCTTTTTTCACAGTGGTGTCAGTGAATCCCAGTTCAGATCTCGGTCAGATCCCAGTTCAGATCTCAGTTCAGATCTCGGTCAGATCCCAGTTCAGATCTCGGTCAGATCCCAGTTCAGATCTCAGTTCAGATCTCAGTCAGATCCCAGTTCAGATCTCGTTCAGATCCCAGTTCAGATCTCAGTTCAGATCCCAGTTCAGATCTCATTCAGATCCCAGTTCAGATCCCAGTTCAGATCTCGTTCAGATCTCAGTCAGATCCCAGTTCAGATCTCAGTTCAGATCTCGTTCAGATCTCAGTCAGATCCCAGTTCAGATCTCGGTCAGATCCCGGTTCTGATCTCAGTTCAGATCTCGTTCAGATCCCAGTTCAGATCTCGTTCAGATCCCAGTTCAGATCTCGGTCAGATCCCAGTTCAGATCTCGTTCAGATCCCAGTTCAGATCCCAGTTCAGATCCCAGTTCAGATCTCCACTGCTTCTGAGCGCTTCCAGCTCCAGGTTCTTCTGATTGCAGAAGACAGCCAGATGTTCCTGATGAAGAGATGTTGATGCTGATGTTGAAGTCCATGCTTGTGTTTGTGCTGCTGCTGCACCGCAATTTTTTTTAAACTTTTTGGTCAAGTTTGTTTTGTGTTTTGCTTGAGTTGGATTTTGATTAGGTTCGTCTCAGTTTCCTTGTATAGGTTTGCTGCCGTCTCGTTTCTTTGATTGGTTTGTGTTTGTATATATATTCCTGATTTTAGTTGTTCTTGGTATCTCCTCAATACTGCGGTCCAACTCAAGCAAAACACAAAACAAACTTGACCAAAAAGTTTTAAAAAATTTGCGGTGCAGCTGGATCTACATCCAAGCAGTCAATTTTAATCAGAATAAATTCAAAATCACACTTTTTAATGAAATCTAGGAAAAAATCACAGGAAACATCCCGTGATTTTTTCCTAGATTTCATTAAAAAGTGTGATTTTGAATTTATTCTGATTAAAATCGACTGCTTGGATGTAGATCCAGCTCTTTAAATCAATGTTTGTTGCATGACTCTAACTTATTCAAACATACTTATTAGTTTTTCTCAAATTATATTTATGGTTTGGTTCAAATCTTATGCTTTGATTTAAACATTTATTTTGACCAGATTGGTTTCAAGGTAGTTTGTGACGTCAGACTGTCTTTGGTTCACTGCAGTTTTAAGGAGAAAATACTCAGCAATGGTGTCGACTTATGAACTTACACATGCTTTGTCTTAAAGCTACAATATGTTTTTTTTTTTTTTTTTTGCCGCTAGGGGTCGCTAACCTCTTACAATAACAAAGGCGTAGGTTGATGACGCATAAGTGGAATTATGGAACTTGTCGTCATGCCGATGGATCTAATAATGAGTGAATACATTGATGTTTTTAACATGACTGTGGAATGAAGCAGGGCTCGAGTGCTAATGAGAGACAGATCTCAGCGCCACACGAGTCCCGCGGATATAAAGGAATGAGGACATTTCATTCTACCGAACTAACTTACCCGCTAGTGCTGAATAATACTCACACAGGGTAGTTTATTAGACGAATGAAACGTGTGAGGGAACGCAGCGCTGTTCACTTGCTCTACACTATCACACTAAACTGCATTTGAGTGTGTTAAAGTTATAATGTTTTTCTGTGTGTTAGTTTGTATGAGACTAGCAGTGAGCGAGATCAACATTAGCATAACATACTGACCACATTCTAACATTTCATCATGTTGAGCTGTATAACATTGATTAGTTTTATGTACATTTGCGCGTCTCTGTCGAGTCGAAGTTAGCCGCGGACGCTAGCTCTCGGCATCTCGAAAACGCCACGCTGAAATTGATCCTTGTTTTAGTTCTCCTTTTGTCCCAAAGTCTGCTTGCCATGATCCATAATGTTTGAACGAAACAACAACAGCGTGAGCGCGCCGCTAGACGTAACGCAGTTGTCCACGTCTGTCGCCATGGTTACTACGACAGTACGAGCGGAAACCAGGGATAACGCGGATATTACGTCATTGACAGGCGACAATGAGGAACGAGGCATTATTTAAAATTGGAATTTCTCTGAAATTAAAATTTGTTGGCAACTTTTGGGATATTGTAAGTACACAACTGCAGGAAATATATCACACTGTGCAAGTGATTTTTGAATATTTTATTACAAAAATCTTACATATTGTACTGTTAAAGCATATTAAAGACACCACATAGACATATAAACAACATTAAAAGCTGGATTTTCCCCACAGCGGGACTTTAAGTAACATGTACTTACTATAGGGTTTGGATTAGGGTTAGTTGCATGTAATTATGCATAATTTATACTTATTACTAAATGCATATGTAACATGTATAACAATGCCACTGTAAAATAAAGTGTTACCCACTTCTTTTCTACAAGAGATCACTGGTTATGTACCAATAATCCCATTTAATTAGCAGGTAAATGTAATTATGTCATAATATCATTCGCTTGTTGTCTAGTGTAAATCAGGCCTAAATGATGTTTGACTTCAACCTGGAAACTAAACATCAAATGGAATTTTATTGGACTAAAATAATGAAACACATTGAACATGTTTTATAGTAGATTCCCATATTTGCAGCCTTTGAGTCTCGTGTCTTGACGAGTTGGAGAGTCCTAAGGATTACTCTGATATGATTCTGTTTGTGAATGCCATTTAGCGAAATAAGATCAATATTTTACCCTCAGCATCTCTGCAGTTGAGCGTCTGTGGAAAGACTGTATGTCTGAGTCACTGATCCCGTGGGAAAAACCCAAATGAGATTCTGAAGTGGTTTTCCAACAGGAAAAAAAGCATCAGGAATGTTTTCGAGGGGTTCGTAAAACAAGAACAACTCATTTTGCTTTGCATTTGATTTTAAACCACTTCTGAACTACATTTCTACGCATGGAGAATCTGTCAAGCAAACAAAACATTAATTTTTTTTTTTCTTTTTTTTCAGGCAATAACTACAGACTCAAGATTGCAAATATTTGGCAGAGCAAAGCGAGTGATGCCGGATTTGCATTTGAGAATAAACAATTCATCCGACCTCTAAATGAGATGTTGCAGCATGTGCAAACAGAAAAGCACTGAACTGTGAAAAAGAACAATAATCAGGGGAAAAAAGGAAAAAAGGAAAGCACTCTTTCCCTTGAAGAAAACAGGAATAAAATGAAGAGAGCGGGCCCTCGACGGTGCTCTTTAAATCAAGTGAAGTGCTGTTCAAACTGCATCGCGAATGAATCAAAAGCTCTCATTGATCAAGCCATTGATTAGGATTTGGTCTTTTAATTAAAGCTGACACAGTGTGGTGATGTCTCTTTAAAACACCTCCAGTGATGTAATCACCACTGAAAACCAATTACCTCAGCAAGGTGGAAACTCAAGAGAGAGACGGCCAGGGGTTGCAACTCTTCCACATTCACATTTGAATTCATTTTAAATTGGTATGATGTTGGACTGGAATCTATAGAAGTTTGTTTCAGACACAGAATTAAACGTTTTAAAAAGATTATTGCGACCTTTTGTAAACTCGCAATTGTGAGATTAAAAAGTTGCTATAATCTTCATGCAATTCTGACTTTATATCACACAATTACGTGTTATAAAGTCAAAATTGCGAGATATAAACATGCAATTCTGAGAAAAAGTCAAAATAATATAAATAATATAAATTGCAACTATATTTCGCAATTCTGACTTTATATCTCACAATTCTGACTTTATATCACGCAATTTTGACTTTATATCACGCAATTTTGACTTTATATCTCACAATTCTGACTTTATATCTCGCAATTCTGACTTTATATCTCACAATTCTGACTTTATATCAAGCAATTCTGACTTTATATCTCACAATTTTGACTTTATATCTCGCAATTTTGACTTTATATCTCGCAATTTTGACTTTATATCTCGCAATTCTGACTTTATCTCACAATTCTGACTTTATATCACACAATTCTGACTTTATATCTCACAATTTTGACTTTATATCTCGCAATTTTGACTTTATATCTCGCAATTTTGACTTTATATCTCGCAATTCTGACTTTATATCTCACAATTCTGACTTTATATCTCGCAATTCTGACTTTATATCTCACAATTCTGACTTTATATCACACAATTCTGACTTTATATCACACAATTCTGACTTTATATCACGCAATTTTGACTGTATATCTCACAATTCTGACTGTATATCTCACAATTCTGACTTTATATCACGCAATTCTGACTTTATATCTCGCAATTCTGACTTTATAACTCGCAATTCTGACTTTATATCACGCAATTCTGACTTTATATCTCACAATTCTGACTTTATATCACACAATTCTGACTTTATATCACACAATTCTGACTTTATATCACACAATTCTGACTTTATATCTCACAATTCTGACTATATATCTCGCAATTCTGACTTTATATCTCGCAATTCTGACTTTATATCACGCAATTCTGACTTTATATCTCGCAATTCTGACTTTATATCTCGCAATTCTGACTTTATATCTCGCAATTCTGACTTTATATCTCGCAATTCTGACTTTATATCTCGCAATTCTGACTTTATATCACACAATTCTGACTTTATATCTCGCAATTCTGACTTTATATCTCGCAATTCTGACTTTATATCACACAATTCTGACTTTATATCTCGCAATTCTGACTTTATATCTCACAATTCTGACTTTATATCACACAATTCTGACTTTATATCTCGCAATTCTGACTTTATATCACACAATTCTGACTTTATATCACACAATTCTGACTTTATATCACGCAATCATGACTTTATATCTCGCAATTCTGACTTTATATCTCGCAATTCTGACTTTATATCACGCAATTCTGACTTTATATCTCACAATTCTGACTTTATATCACACAATTCTGACTTTATATCTCACAATGACTATATCTCACAATTCTGACTTTATATCTCGCAATTCTGACTTTATATCTCACAATTCTGACTTTATATCTCACAATTCTGACTTTATATCTCGTAATTCTGACTTTATATCACACAATTCTGACTTTATATCTCACAATTCTGACTTTATATCTCACAATTCTGACTTTATATCTCACAATTCTGACTTTATATCTCGCAATTCTGACTTTATATCTCGCAATTCTGACTTTATATCTCGCAATTCTGACTTTATATCTCACAATTCTGACTTTATATCTCACAATTCTGACTTTATATCACACAATTCTGACTTTATATCTCACAATTCTGACTTTATATCTTACAATTCTGACTTTATATCTCGCAATATCTCGCAATTCTGACTTTATATCTCGCAATTCTGACTTTATATCTCGCAATTCTGACTTTATATCTCGCAATTTTGACTTTATATCACACAATTCTGATTTTATATCTCACAATTCTGACTTTATATCTCACAATTCTGACTTTATATCTCGCAATATCTCGCAATTCTGACTTTATATCTCACAATTCTGACTTTATATCTCACAATTCTGACTTTATATCTCGCAATTCTGACTTTATATCACACAATTCTGACTTTATATCTCACAATTCTGACTTTATATCTCACAATTCTGACTTTATATCTCGCAATTCTGACTTTATATCTCGCAATTCTGACTTTATATCACGCAATTCTGACTTTATATCTCACAATTCTGACTTTATATCTCACAATTCTGACTTTATATCTCACAATTCTGACTTTATATCTCGCAATTCTGACTTTATATCACGCAATTCTGACTTTATATCACGCAATTCTGACTTTATATCTCGCAATTCTGACTTTATGTCTCACAATTCTGACTTTATGTCTCGCAATTCTGACTTTGTCTGGCAATTCTGACTTTATGTCACGCAATTCTGACTTTATATCTCACAATTCTGACTTTATGTCTCACAATTCTGACTTTATGTCTCGCAATTCTGACTTTGTCTGGCAATTCTGACTTTATATCACGCAATTCTGACTTTATATCTCACAATTCTGACTTTATATCACGCAATTTTGATTTTATATCTCGCAATTCTGACTTTATATCACACAATTCTGACTTTATATCTCACAATTCTGACTTTATATCTCACAATTCTGACTTTATATCACGCAATTCTGACTTTATATCTCACAATTCTGACTTTATATCTCACAATTCTGACTTTATATCTCGCAATTTTGACTTTATATCACACAATTCTGACTTTATATCTCACAATTCTGACTTTATATCTTACAATTCTGACTTTATATCTCGCAATATCTCGCAATTCTGACTTTATATCTCGCAATTCTGACTTTATATCTCGCAATTCTGACTTTATATCTCGCAATTTTGACTTTATATCACACAATTCTGATTTTATATCTCACAATTCTGACTTTATATCTCACAATTCTGACTTTATATCTCGCAATATCTTGCAATTCTGACTTTATATCTCACAATTCTGACTTTATATCTCGCAATTCTGACTTTATATCACACAATTCTGACTTTATATTTCACAATTCTGACTTTATATCTCACAATTCTGACTTTATATCTCGCAATTCTGACTTTATATCTCGCAATTCTGACTTTATATCACGCAATTCTGACTTTATATCTCACAATTCTGACTTTATATCTCACAATTCTGACTTTATATCTCACAATTCTGACTTTATATCTCGCAATTTTGACTTTATATCACGCAATTCTGACTTTATATCACGCAATTCTGACTTTATATCTCGCAATTCTGACTTTATGTCTCGCAATTCTGACTTTATGTCTCGCAATTCTGACTTTGTCTGGCAATTCTGACTTTATGTCACGCAATTCTGACTTTATATCTCACAATTCTGACTTTATGTCTCACAATTCTGACTTTATGTCTCGCAATTCTGACTTTGTCTGGCAATTCTGACTTTATATCACGCAATTCTGACTTTATATCTCACAATTCTGACTTTATATCACGCAATTTTGATTTTATATCTCGCAATTCTGACTTTATATCACACAATTCTGACTTTATATCTCACAATTCTGACTTTATATCTCACAATTCTGACTTTATATCACACAATTCTGACTTTATATCTCACAATGACTATATCTCACAATTCTGACTTTATATCTCGCAATTCTGACTTTATATCTCACAATTCTGACTTTATATCTCACAATTCTGACTTTATATCTCGTAATTCTGACTTTATATCACACAATTCTGACTTTATATCTCACAATTCTGACTTTATATCTCACAATTCTGACTTTATATCTCACAATTCTGACTTTATATCTCGCAATTCTGACTTTATATCTCGCAATTCTGACTTTATATCTCGCAATTCTGACTTTATATCTCACAATTCTGACTTTATATCTCACAATTCTGACTTTATATCACACAATTCTGACTTTATATCTCACAATTCTGACTTTATATCTTACAATTCTGACTTTATATCTCGCAATATCTCGCAATTCTGACTTTATATCTCGCAATTCTGACTTTATATCTCGCAATTCTGACTTTATATCTCGCAATTTTGACTTTATATCACACAATTCTGATTTTATATCTCACAATTCTGACTTTATATCTCACAATTCTGACTTTATATCTCGCAATATCTCGCAATTCTGACTTTATATCTCACAATTCTGACTTTATATCTCACAATTCTGACTTTATATCTCGCAATTCTGACTTTATATCACACAATTCTGACTTTATATCTCACAATTCTGACTTTATATCTCACAATTCTGACTTTATATCTCGCAATTCTGACTTTATATCTCGCAATTCTGACTTTATATCACGCAATTCTGACTTTATATCTCACAATTCTGACTTTATATCTCACAATTCTGACTTTATATCTCACAATTCTGACTTTATATCTCGCAATTCTGACTTTATATCACGCAATTCTGACTTTATATCACGCAATTCTGACTTTATATCTCGCAATTCTGACTTTATGTCTCACAATTCTGACTTTATGTCTCGCAATTCTGACTTTGTCTGGCAATTCTGACTTTATGTCACGCAATTCTGACTTTATATCTCACAATTCTGACTTTATGTCTCACAATTCTGACTTTATGTCTCGCAATTCTGACTTTGTCTGGCAATTCTGACTTTATATCACGCAATTCTGACTTTATATCTCACAATTCTGACTTTATATCACGCAATTTTGATTTTATATCTCGCAATTCTGACTTTATATCACACAATTCTGACTTTATATCTCACAATTCTGACTTTATATCTCACAATTCTGACTTTATATCACGCAATTCTGACTTTATATCTCACAATTCTGACTTTATATCTCACAATTCTGACTTTATATCTCGCAATTTTGACTTTATATCACACAATTCTGACTTTATATCTCACAATTCTGACTTTATATCTTACAATTCTGACTTTATATCTCGCAATATCTCGCAATTCTGACTTTATATCTCGCAATTCTGACTTTATATCTCGCAATTCTGACTTTATATCTCGCAATTTTGACTTTATATCACACAATTCTGATTTTATATCTCACAATTCTGACTTTATATCTCACAATTCTGACTTTATATCTCGCAATATCTTGCAATTCTGACTTTATATCTCACAATTCTGACTTTATATCTCGCAATTCTGACTTTATATCACACAATTCTGACTTTATATTTCACAATTCTGACTTTATATCTCACAATTCTGACTTTATATCTCGCAATTCTGACTTTATATCTCGCAATTCTGACTTTATATCACGCAATTCTGACTTTATATCTCACAATTCTGACTTTATATCTCACAATTCTGACTTTATATCTCACAATTCTGACTTTATATCTCGCAATTTTGACTTTATATCACGCAATTCTGACTTTATATCACGCAATTCTGACTTTATATCTCGCAATTCTGACTTTATGTCTCGCAATTCTGACTTTATGTCTCGCAATTCTGACTTTGTCTGGCAATTCTGACTTTATGTCACGCAATTCTGACTTTATATCTCACAATTCTGACTTTATGTCTCACAATTCTGACTTTATGTCTCGCAATTCTGACTTTGTCTGGCAATTCTGACTTTATATCACGCAATTCTGACTTTATATCTCACAATTCTGACTTTATATCACGCAATTTTGATTTTATATCTCGCAATTCTGACTTTATATCACACAATTCTGACTTTATATCTCACAATTCTGACTTTATATCTCACAATTCTGACTTTATATCACGCAATTCTGACATGTTTGAGTTTAAGTTTCCAAACAACTCTTAAATTCAGTTTTTTTTTTCAAAGTGATCTTTTTCCATCATCACACACAAATGTCACAGAATCTGCCAATAGATGAAGCTCTTCTTTTATTCCCCGTCACGGCCTTGACTGTCCCAACAACCTTTGAAAGAAAAATATTTCTTTGGAGCAGTGTACACACGTCCACAAAAAAGCAAAAAAAAAAAAAAAAGACATTTGAAAGGAAATAAATATGAGAGGAATTATCACGAGTGTTTTTGAAATTGTGTTTTCTCCTCATGATTGGACTGTCACTCAACGGCGATGAATATGCCAAAAAAAGACATCTGTGTGTCTTTGTGCTTCACAAAGACAGATAAACGGAAGATGACGATAGCGGGGCAGGTATGTGGAAATGACGGGGTCTCAAACAGCCCTCGGAGGGAATGAAACCAGATCTGAGACACAGCACACATGCTCTTTCTCATTGCAATAGAGATTTATTTAGGAGAAGTCATTTGTGATTCTTTCATGCGTTAAACGTTCAAGAGCTGCTGTGATGCGAATCTTGTGCATGTATCCTCATGTATCCTATTAGTTCATATGTGACTGTGGACTGAGTTTTATGGCATTTAGTTTATCTATAGTAGTTTATCGATAGTCCAAAAATGACTTATTTGGTCTAGCATACACACACACACACATGTAAAATGTCTTTCTGTGTGTAAAGTGGAGCAAAAGAATCGAAGACATGAGGCTTGTTTGACATGCGGAGGAGTGAAAAACTCTCACTTCTCACACTCTTAGAAATACAGGTTCTTTATTTGCATTAATGGCTTCATCTTAAAGGGATGTTTCGGAGTAAAATCAACCTAGGGTCCTTTGCACCATGACCTCGAGCCAAACACCCCCCAGAAGCCTTTTTCCCCTTGGTCGAACATTATTAAAGTTAGAGCTTATTTAGAGAGATCAGCCGGATGGCTTAGTGCAGGCGCTAATGGATCCAAGGATGTATCTCGTAAATTACCGCACTAATAATGTCCAGAATGGCACCAAACTTCTACAGTAGTACACATAGGTTCTGTACTCATAAAACGAGGCATTGGAAAGTTTGTAAGTACATCAGGAGTTTATTTAAATAACACTTGCCCGACGGCTCATGCTACCGCTAACCCGGACGTCGACGTCACTTCAGTGGTTTGGGAAAAGCACGTAAAAGTCCTGCAGAAAGCGATGCATAAGGATGTAGTGTAACGACGGCCAGTTCCAGGAATGCACTAATATTTTGTTGGTAGTACCAGTTTACAACAATTATTAGTCAACACTAAGTTGTCAACACTTCGGAAAAAAATTATAATTCGTTGTTACATTACATCCTTATGCATCGCTTTCTGCAGGACTTTTACGTGCTTTTCCCAAATCCCTGAAGTGACGTTGACGGGAAAAAAGGCTTCTGGGGGGTGTTCGGCTCGAGGTCATGGTGCAAAGGACCCTAGGTTGATTTTACTCCGAACCATCCCTTTAATAACGTGGTTTGACCAGCTTATACTGTAATGCTCTCAGATGCAACCCAATAGAAAAAGACACGGCGCTTCGGAGTGCAAACGAATCTGAACAAGTGGAGTGTGGGAAAGTCTATCATAACTACAAATAAATAAATAAATAAGCTAATATGCAGGGCTGCCAACTCTCACACACTCTCGTAATTCACACCGTTTTCATGCCACTCATCAGATTTCTCAAATTCATCTCAGAACAAAACATTTTATTATGGAATTCAAAGAATAAATGTGTTGGTAACACTTTACAGTAAGGTTCATTAGTTAACATTAGTTAATGTATTAACTAACATGAACTAACAATGAACAATGCATTTGTTACAGTATTTATTAATCTTGGTTAATGTTAGTTAATAAAAATACGTATGTTAGTTCACAGTGCATTAACTAATGTTAACAAATTCAACCTTTGATTTTAATAATGTATTAGTAAATGTTGAAATGAATATAAACTAAGATTAATTAATAAATGCTGTAGTATTGTTCATTCTTAGCTCATGTTAACTATGGTTGTTAATTAATGTTACCATATGAACCTTATGGTAAAGTGTTACCAGTGTGTTTTTGCGGCTCATTTCTTCCGCTTTACTACTAGTTATAGCACCAAATAAACATGAATGAATATCGGAAGGAATGTTGAAAGAGACTGTACAACTTAATCAGTGCTATCATTGATATTAATTGTTATAACAATAATTTCAACATCGCATATTGCAAGAAAACAGGAGTCAGTAATTTACACCGAGGTTTAGCATTAAACAGATGCGGCGTATGGAGAAGTGATTAATGCAAACGCACGAGCAACAGAAATCCCCACAGCTGCAGACGCCCAGAACAGATGCAACATTATTCAAAGCAGTCTGAAAACAAAACCATGATGAATGTTTCGCTTCCGCCGAGCTGCATACACACACAACACAACACACACCTCTGAAATCTATAACAATGCATTCACGCACAGGCTTTTTCAGTAGTCTCAGTGCGGCCTGATTCACTGCATCAGACTGCATCGGCTGATAGTGTGTGTGTGTGAGATCTTACGGGGTTTTGATTTATTTCATCGTTCCCCATGGTCTACGGAGCACTCAAAAAGCACTAATGCCATGCATCGCGACAGGAGCCATAAATCACACGCTCAGCTGAAGAGGAGACGCCGTTCGGTGATTTTGACACTGAACTCTGAACCTTAGAGACCCTCAGCAGAGAGAGAGAGAGAGAGAGGGAGAGAGAGAGCATCTTAATGAGAGGATGTTCACCTCTTCATATCTTACAAGAGGCTAATGGGAATAAAATGTGTGTCAAAATGTGTTAAAAATTCATTCACAGTGTGGTCTCACTATATATTAAAGTCCCCCTTAAAACTCATCTTTGATCACCAAAATTACATATTTCATTTCTTCCTTGAAAAAAAAAAGTTCTTCATGCCTTAAAATAGCTTGAATGTAACTCGACACCCTCGCCTCATTTAGTATGTGTGGTTCTATGAATATGCAAATGAGCCCCGCCTCCACTCACTCACTCAGCTCAGAGATCCACTGGTTGACGATCACACGTTGATCTGATTGGTTACAAGGTAGTTTGTGACGTCAGAAACTGTCTTTGGTTCACTGCAGTTTTAAGGAGGAAATACTCAGCAATGGTGTCGACTTATGAACTTACACATGCTTTGTCTTAAAGCATATTAAAAACACCACATAGACACATAAACTACATTAAACACTGGATTTTCCCCACAGGGGGACTTTAAGTGTTTTTAAATACTATGTTCTAACATTTAACTTAATCATTTGATACAGTGTACTTATTAGGCTATGCACATATGAACTTATGAAATATATGTAATTACAGCTGTAATTAATATCTGTAACAACATCTCCTGTATAATTACTGCTGAACCTTTTCTTAAACCTACAGCAAACTGTGCCTAACCCAGGGTTAGTATGATTAACTGCAACTAAAACTAAAAGCATCAGTTTTAGCACATTCATAACATTCTTTGTCATAATGTTAGCATGTTGCTAGTATGTTTTAGCATTGGCTTTGTCATAAATATCATCTGAATGATATAACGTTACTTTTTTTACTAAATGAGTACGTCATAAATCCATCTTCAAAACAGTATTTTGTCTACTTTTTGAAAGTGCCAGTAATAAAACATGAATCAACATTGGATTTGTTTTTCAGAAATGTGCTTAGTTGCGAAGCATCACATTTGCCTAGAAATATATACAATTTGAGAAAAACTAATAAATATAGCTGTAATGAACTTAAGTGTGACGCTAAGATCCACAGAAGATGAAGATGATCATAAAAGAACATAAGATTTATTATTAACTCAGAATAACAAGCCAACAAACTAGTGATGGGTCATTCATGAACGATCCGTTCAATCGGTCTGTCACGTGACAAATGAACGAAAGACTCGGAAGGGAAAGTAATTATTTATGTTCCCTGTATATTATTTTTGACTGCATTATAATGATTTCTTAATTCAGACTATGATCAAGATTGCGAAGATGGATGTGTTTCCGATGGATTTGGCTGTTAAAAGTAAAATATTTAACCACTTAAATGAACAAAATGACTCGTAAAAAGATTCGTTCATTTTGATGAACGAGATCGAACAAGAGAGTCAGTGAAATGATCCGAACAGTCAAGTCAAGTCATCTTCATTTATATAGCGCTTTTAACAATGTAGATTGTTTCAAAGCAGCTTTACATTGATAATAGGAAATTAGAGTAAAGTGTTTTGTCTTTACAGCAGCTCTAGAATAAAGTTATTGTCCAGCTAAAGTTAGTTTGATTGATTCACTTCCGCTAACCGCTAACACG
Source organism: Rutilus rutilus (assembly GCF_951802725.1). Classification (NCBI taxonomy): domain Eukaryota; kingdom Metazoa; phylum Chordata; class Actinopteri; order Cypriniformes; family Leuciscidae; genus Rutilus; species Rutilus rutilus. Next base: position 1,553,401 of record NC_140221.1, read on the forward strand.
ACACCGCTCTAACAGAAAACTCTTCAGTTCTTTCTGTGCAAACTTCAAAAACTACAAAAACCAGTGAGAACGCTGATGGTGTGCACATGCGTATTACGAGTTCAGTCTACAGGTATGTGTGTTTGAATATGTGTGCGCAGGTGTGTAGTCCTTCCCTACAAATCAACCCTCAACAAACTACTTGTCTGGCCTTAAAATTAATAATACAGAATTTTTATCGCTTAGCCGTGAACCGGAATTATCCCGACAACGCTTTATCTGTAGAGAGGTAAAGGGAGGGGAGGGAGGCCTTCACAGGGAAGAGCCTAGTGACACTTCAGGACTGCGCTGTCGTCGCGTCCAAGCGCATGTCCTTCATCAGATCTGGATACGGCCTGGATCCGGCGGACTGCGGTAAACCTCGGGATCAGAGCCGGAAAGTAACGGAGTACATTTACTTGAGTACAGTACTTAAGTACAATTTTGAGGGATCTGTACTTTACTCGAGTATCATTTTTGGGGAGTACTCATGACTTTACTCAAGTACATTTGAGAGGCAAATATTGTACTCTTTACTCCGCTACATTTCTATCCATAACCGTGAGTACCCGTTACTTCTTCTAAAAAAAATTAAAAAAGGAAAAAATGTAAATCTCGGAAACCCTCAATTTGTTGTTTCCCTCTCAAACGTGATTGGATTGTGCAGGCGCCACTGATTGGGACAGCCTATCAGCAATCACCTTCAGCTTTCCGCCAAAGTCAACTCCATGGTCAGATTTAGATAAGAGACGAAACCATGGACGAAACAATGGATGAAGACGCAGCAGGTCCATCCCAGGAATGTGCCAACCCGTGGCCCCACCTCGCCAGACTATTTCAATTTAAAGTTAATGATAGTTTTCGCTTCAAGTGTTTGCTGTGTTTACCAATGTAAGCACTGTGGCAGTAGTAATGCAATATTTAGAAAATGTACTTTTGTACTCTTGATACTGAAGTACTTTTAAAAACAAGTACTTCAGTACTTTTACTTAAGTAGACATCTGACTGTAGTACTTTTACTTGTACTTGAGTAAAATTTAGCAAGGGGTATCTGTACTTTTACTCAAATAATGAAGCCGTGTATTCTGTCCGCCTCTGCTCGGGATAAACAGAGAGACTAATATTCTTCTTATGATGTAACAAGTACATCAGAGTGCTAGTGCACAGACAACAACAGCAATGAACTGAGGGACCAAAGGAGCTTCACTAGTGGCACAAACAAGGTTAATAACGAGACACAGCTGAACTTAGAGGACTAATCATATTAGTAACCATGGCAACTCATACATGGCGGGAAACTAGACAACGCATGTGACTGAATGAACACAAACTGACTGTGACAGTGTGTGTGTGTTTTAACATTAAGTGAGTGAGTGTGTGTGAGTGTGTGAGTGTGAGTGTGTGTTTTAATATTAAGCGAGTAAGTGTGTGTGTGTGTGTGTGTGTGTGTGTGTGTTTTAACATTAAGTGAGTGAGTGAGTGTGAGTTAGTGTGTGTGAGTGACCGTGTGTGTGTGTTTTAACATTAAGTTTGTAAACACAATGTTTTTCAGTGTGTGAAGCAAATGCTTGCATGCCTGTGAAATCGAAACAATCGTCTTTCACAGGAAATTATAAATGTGACTCAATGAACTTCAGAAATCAGTCAGATTGAGGAATCTTAGAGAGCCTCATGATTTCACCACCTTCGTCTCTCATGACGCTCGCTACAAATCTGTCGAGGATAAAACAGAAGATTTCCCAGAATAACTTTTGGAGCTGCAATAAAAGTGCTGAACGTGAAAATGTTGGTGTGACGCCCGAACCCCCGCTCTCTATAGAGAGGTATACCTTCAGCTCGTGCTTCAGCGGACGCTCGGATCGCTCACTTCGAGTGACACAAACCCGCTGAAGTCTCTGGTTAATGCGCACAGAATCCATTTGTGAAATACATCAAATGAAGGCCATTGGCTTTAGTGTTGTGAAGCTCAATATTCCAGTCAATGTTCCACCTGGTAAACAGATCAATAGGTCTCATTTCCCTGTGGTCAGTCGTTAATTAAACCGTGCCGTTCATTAAAAGTGAAAAATAAGATCAAACGACTGTAAATGGATGTAGTCTGTCCTTGCAGGACTGTGAAGGAGATTTATGTGAGTAAAGATGGTTGTTTCAGTTCTTCATAAGGAAGGTTTCATCCTAAGACCAAATAAAAAGGTTTTATATATTCAGTATGCATTTCTGATACACATTAATAATAAAAGATAACTCATCTTTACAGCGGTTACAGTGATTTGGGACAGTGTTTGTTTACGGACAGAATCACACACGTTACTAAGCTAATATTCATGACACTTCTTCAATATAAACACATTAGGACACTAAAAAACTATTTTTAATATTTTTTTCAACGATATTAATGTAGCTAAACAACATTGTGTCCCTTGTAAAAAAAGAAAGACGTGCACTTAATTGTTTCAAAATGTGCACTTTCATATCATAAAATAATATTTTTTAAAAGCTGTACTTGCAGATGATATATTAATGAAGTAAAAGTGCATTTAAAGAGAGCACACTTTCATATCGGTTTCTTAAATACACTTTTAAAAAGTGCACTTTTTTTGTAATGGTGTCAAATTAAATGTTTTACTTTAACGTGCATTATGAATCCAAAAGCACATGTAAAGCAGTTGATTATAATTTTAACTGTGGTGTGTTATTCAGTATTACATTTAAAGTTAATATGTTTTAAATGCACTAAATTGCAACGCCATCATTACAAATGTGTATTTATTTACATTCATGACATACAAGTTTCAATAGAAATGCAATTAAAGTATATTTGCTTGTCAGTACATTTGGCATTTTAACCATATTTCAAAGACACTAGGATGATGGTAATGATGACATTACATATACAGATGTACTTAAGTCCCACTTAAGTGAGTCAAATAACACTCTAAAGATCAGATAAAGGCATTTAATACTAAATTAAACAAAACTAATTTGCATTTAATTGCAATGCAACCCAGACAGCAACATTGTGTCGGCCCAGATCCGGCCGTGTGGAATCCGTGTGTACCGAATGTGAGCCGGATCTGGGCCGACACTATGTTGCTGTCTGGGAATAAAATACCTGAAAACATTACAGTGCAGTTCACACTTAAGTATATTCTTTCAAAGTACGGTAGATGCTTTTTAAAAGTATGCTAACGCAAGAGTTGAAGTGACACAAAGTTTGAATGAAATGCATGCCAAACACATGCATGCAATGTAAAAATGCAATTTCATCTAGTCCCAGTGCATTCTGGGATTGCTTACTCCTCAAAGAATGCATGTAATACCGCCACTGCATTTATACACTCTTTGCTCAAATGCTACTTTTATTCTGGTTAAATGTAACGTGACATTTCTTTTTTCCTCTGTGCACTGCAAATACAGCCTCTGCTGATGTCTTGGGCTCTGTGGTGGTCGGTAACAACATTATTTCTTGTTTTCTCTCTTTCTCTTTCAGACAAATGATAAAGAGGCGCTCTCACATCACGAGCTCACGGAGCCCAAGGTTACTCACCTTATTGGACGTCTAACCCCGCGAGCTCTCGATGTGACTGATGCCCTCAATATTGTCATTCATGAAGTCTCCAGCCGCCTGTAATTGGTTGAACTGTAAAGAGGATCTGGAACGCCTGAAACACATTATCCTGACAGATTGCTGCTTCATGAAAACACGCGGTCCGAGGAGTTTGCTTTTTATACACACACTTAGAACACAATGTGTTTTCACAGATACATTTCCCACTGTTTCTCGGATATGTGTGTGAAAACTGTATGCTATGTGTGATCTGCTCGATTCAGTGTCTTCACAGACACACATATGCTGCTCGAGCAAACATGAGCTGAATTAAACCATGTCTGTGAACTGGATTATGTGGAAGCTTGTTTTTACCACAGAATAAAACATTTTAAGAAATAATTGCGACTTTTTATCTCACAATTGCGAATTAACTATTGCCAGATATAAACTCGCAATTCTGACTTTATATCTCGCAATCTTTAAGTTATATCTCGAGTATAATCTTCGAGTTATAAAGTCAGAATTGTGAGATATAAAGTCAGAATTGCGAGATATAAAGTCAGAATTGTGAGATATAAAGTCAGAATTGTGTGATATAAAGTCAGAATTGCGATATATAAAGTCAGAATTGTGTGATATAAAGTCAGAATTGCGAGATATAAAGTCAGAATTGCGTGATATAAAGTCAGAATTGCGAGATATAAAGTCAGAATTGTGTGATATAAAGTCAGAATTGTGTGATATAAAGTCAGAATTGCGAGATATAAAGTCAATATTGTGTGATATAAAGTCAGAATTGCGTGATATAAAGTCAGAATTGCGAGATATAAAGTCAGAATTGCGAGATATAAAGTCAGAATTGTGTGATATAAAGTCAGAATTGCGAGATATAAAGTCAGAATTGCGTGATATAAAGTCAGAATTGCGAGATATAAAGTCAGAATTGTGTGATATAAAGTCAGAATTGTGTGATATAAAGTCAGAATTGCGAGATATAAAGTCAATATTGTGTGATATAAAGTCAGAATTGCGAGATATAAAGTCAGAATTGCGAGATATAAAGTCAGAATTGCGTGATATAAAGTCAGAATTGCGAGATATAAAGTCAGAATTGTGTGATATAAAGTCAGAATTGCGAGATATAAAGTCAATATTGTGTGATATAAAGTCAGAATTGTGAGATATAAAGTCAGAATTGCGAGATATAAAGTCAGAATTGTGTGATATAAAGTCAGAATTGCGAGATATAAAGTCAATATTGTGAGATATAAAGTCAGAATTGCGAGATATAAAGTCAGAATTGTGTGATATAAAGTCAGAATTGCGAGATATAAAGTCAGAATTGCGAGATATAAAGTCAGAATTGTGAGATATAAAGTCAGAATTGCGAGATATAAAGTCAGAATTGTGTGATATAAAGTCAGAATTGCGAGATATAAAGTCAGAATTGTGTGATATAAAGTCAGAATTGCGAGATATAAAGTCAATATTGTGTGATATAAAGTCAGAATTGTGTGATATAAAGTCAGAATTGCGAGATATAAAGTCAATATTGTGTGATATAAAGTCAGAATTGCGAGATATAAAGTCAGAATTGCGAGATATAAAGTCAGAATTGTGTGATATAAAGTCAGAATTGCGAGATATAAAGTCAATATTGTGAGATATAAAGTCAGAATTGCGAGATATAAAGTCAGAATTGCGAGATATAAAGTCAGAATTGTGTGATATAAAGTCAGAATTGCGAGATATAAAGTCAGAATTGCGAGATATAAAGTCAGAATTGCGAGATATAAAGTCAGAATTGCGAGATATAAAGTCAGAATTGCGAGATATGAAGTCAGAATTGCGAGATATAAAGTCAGAATTGTGTGATATAAAGTCAGAATTGCGAGATATAAAGTCAATATTGTGTGATATAAAGTCAGAATTGCGAGATATAAAGTCAGAATTGCGTGATATAAAGTCAGAATTGCGAGATATAAAGTCAGAATTGCGAGATATAAAGTCAGAATTGCGAGATATAAAGTCAGAATTGTGTGATATAAAGTCAGAATTGCGAGATATAAAGTCATAATTGTGTGATATAAAGTCAGAATTGCGAGATATAAAGTCAGAATTGCGAGATATAAAGTCAGAATTGTGTGATATAAAGTCAGAATTGCGAGATATAAAGTCAGTATTGTGTGATATAAAGTCAGTATTGTGTGATATAAAGTCAGAATTGTGTGATATAAAGTCAGAATTGCGTGATATAAAGTCAATATTGTGTGATATAAAGTCAATATTGTGTGATATAAAGTCATAATTGCGAGATATAAAGTCAGAATTGTGTGATATAAAGTCAGAATTGCGAGATATAAAGTCAGAATTGCGAGATATAAAGTCAGAATTGTGTGATATAAAGTCAGAATTGTGTGATATAAAGTCAGTATTGTGTGATATAAAGTCAAAATTGTGAGATATAAAGTCAGTATTGCGTGATATAAAGTCAGTATTGTGTGATATAAAGTAAGAATTGCGAGATATAAAGTCAGAATTGTGTGATATAAAGTAAGAATTGCTAGATATAAAGTCAATATTGTGTGATATAAAGTCAGAATTGCGAGATATAAAGTCAGAATTGCGAGATATAAAGTCAAAATTGTGAGATATAAAGTCAGAATTGTGTGATATAAAGTCAGAATTGTGAGATATAAAGTCAGAATTGTGTGATATAAAGTCAGAATTGTGAGATATAAAGTCAGAATTGCGTGATATAAAGTCAGAATTGTGAGATATAAAGTCAGAATTGTGAGATATAAAGTCAGAATTGCGAGATATAAAGTCAGAATTGTGTGATATAAAGTCAGAATTGCGAGAAATAAAGTCAGAATTGCGAGATATAAAGTCAGAATTGCGTGATATAAAGTCAGAATTGCGTGATATAAAGTCAGAATTGCGAGATATAAAGTCAGAATTGTGAGATATAAAGTCAGAATTGCGTGATATAAAGTCAGAATTGCGAGATATAAAGTCAGAATTGTGTGATATAAAGTCAGAATTGCGTGATATAAAGTCAGAATTGCGAGATATAAAGTCAGAATTGCGTGATATAAAGTCAGAATTGTGAGATATAAAGTCAGAATTGCGAGATATAAAGTCAGAATTGTGAGATATAAAGTCAGAATTGTGAGATATAAAGTCAGAATTGTGAGATATAAAGTCAGAATTGCGAGATATAAAGTCAGAATTGCGAGATATAAAGTCAGAATTGCGAGATATAAAGTCAGAATTGTGTGATATAAAGTCAGAATTGCGAGATATAAAGTCATAATTGTGTGATATAAAGTCAGAATTGCGAGATATAAAGTCAGAATTGCGAGATATAAAGTCAGAATTGTGAGATATAAAGTCAGTATTGTGTGATATAAAGTCAGTATTGTGTGATATAAAGTCAGTATTGTGTGATATAAAGTCAGAATTGCGAGATATAAAGTCAGAATTGCGAGATATAAAGTCAGTATTGTGTGATATAAAGTCAGTATTGTGTGATATAAAGTCAGAATTGTGTGATATAAAGTCAGAATTGCGTGATATAAAGTCAATATTGTGTGATATAAAGTCAATATTGTGTGATATAAAGTCATAATTGCGAGATATAAAGTCAGAATTGTGTGATATAAAGTCAGAATTGCAAGATATAAAGTCAGAATTGCGAGATATAAAGTCAGAATTGTGTGATATAAAGTCAGAATTGTGTGATATAAAGTCAAAATTGTGAGATATAAAGTCAGTATTGCGTGATATAAAGTCAGTATTGTGTGATATAAAGTCAGAATTGCGAGATATAAAGTCATAATTGTGTGATATAAAGTCAGAATTGCGAGATATAAAGTCAGAATTGCGAGATATAAAGTCAGAATTGTGTGATATAAAGTCAGAATTGCGAGATATAAAGTCAGTATTGTGTGATATAAAGTCAGTATTGTGTGATATAAAGTCAGTATTGTGTGATATAAAGTCAGAATTGTGTGATATAAAGTCAGAATTGCGTGATATAAAGTCAATATTGTGTGATATAAAGTCAATATTGTGTGATATAAAGTCATAATTGCGAGATATAAAGTCAGAATTGTGTGATATAAAGTCAGAATTGCGAGATATAAAGTCAGAATTGCGAGATATAAAGTCAGAATTGTGTGATATAAAGTCAGAATTGTGTGATATAAAGTCAGTATTGTGTGATATAAAGTCAAAATTGTGAGATATAAAGTCAGTATTGTGTGATATAAAGTCAAAATTGTGAGATATAAAGTCAGTATTGCGTGATATAAAGTCAGTATTGTGTGATATAAAGTCAGAATTGCGAGATATAAAGTCATAATTGTGTGATATAAAGTCAGAATTGCGAGATATAAAGTCAGAATTGCGAGATATAAAGTCAGAATTGTGTGATATAAAGTCAGAATTGCGAGATATAAAGTCAGTATTGTGTGATATAAAGTCAGTATTGTGTGATATAAAGTCAGTATTGTGTGATATAAAGTCAGAATTGTGTGATATAAAGTCAGAATTGCGTGATATAAAGTCAATATTGTGTGATATAAAGTCAATATTGTGTGATATAAAGTCATAATTGCGAGATATAAAGTCAGAATTGTGTGATATAAAGTCAGAATTGCGAGATATAAAGTCAGAATTGCGAGATATAAAGTCAGAATTGCGTGATATAAAGTCAGAATTGTGAGATATAAAGTCAGAATTGCGTGATATAAAGTCAGAATTGCGAGATATAAAGTCAGAATTGTGTGATATAAAGTCAGAATTGCGTGATATAAAGTCAGAAATGCGAGATATAAAGTCAGAATTGCGTGATATAAAGTCAGAATTGCGAGATATAAAGTCAGAATTGTGAGATATAAAGTCAGAATTGTGAGATATAAAGTCAGAATTGCGAGATATAAAGTCAGAATTGTGAGATATAAAGTCAGAATTGCGAGATATAAAGTCAGAATTGTGAGATATAAAGTCAGAATTGTGAGATATAAAGTCAGAATTGTGAGATATAAAGTCAGAATTGTTAGATATAAAGTCAGAATTGCGAGATATAAAGTCAGAATTGCGAGATATAAAGTCAGAATTGTTAGATATAAAGTCAGAATTGTGAGATATAAAGTCAGAATTGCGAGATATAAAGTCAGAATTGCGAGATATAAAGTCAGAATTGTGAGATATAAAGTCAGAATTGAAAGATATAAAGTCAGAATTGTGTGATATAAAGTCAGAATTGCGAGATATAAAGTCAGAATTGCGAGATATAAAGTCAGAATTGTGAGATATAAAGTCAGAATTGCGAGATATAAAGTCAGAATTGTGTGATATAAAGTCAGAATTGCGAGATATAAAGTCAGAATTGTGAGATATAAAGTCAGAATTGTGAGATATAAAGTCAGAATTGTGAGATATAAAGTCAGTATTGCGAGATATAAAGTCAGAATTGTGAGATATAAAGTCAGAATTGCGAGATATAAAGTCAGAATTGTGAGATATAAAGTCAGAATTGCGTGATATAAAGTCAGAATTGTGAGATATAAAGTCAGAATTGCGTGATATAAAGTCAGAATTGCGAGATATAAAGTCAGAATTGCGAGATATAAAGTCAGAATTGCGAGATATAAAGTCAGAATTGTGAGATATAAAGTCAGAATTGAAAGATATAAAGTCAGAATTGTGTGATATAAAGTCAGAATTGCGAGATATAAAGTCAGAATTGTGAGATATAAAGTCAGTATTGCGAGATATAAAGTCAGAATTGTGAGATATAAAGTCAGAATTGCGAGATATAAAGTCAGAATTGCGAGATATAAAGTCAGAATTGTGAGATATAAAGTCAGAATTGTGAGATATAAAGTCAGAATTGCGAGATATAAAGTCAGAATTGTGAGATATAAAGTCAGAATTGTGAGATATAAAGTCAGAATTGCGAGATATAAAGTCAGAATTGTGAGATATAAAGTCAGAATTGCGAGATATAAAGTCAGAATTGCGAGATATAAAGTCCAGTTCTAAGGAAAAATAGACTGACTTTTTTTCTCAGAATTACGAGTTTATATCTGACGCAGAATCAGTCATGAAAACCCTGATCCATATTCTATTGAGCTACTTGTAAAACTACATAACCTTCTAACTCAAAGTGTACCATCAATATTTCTGTTATGTATGCATTATGCATTTTGTAGCTTAGCATGATGCTATTGCCAACTCTATTGAAATCAATTGGGAGTTGGAAGCATTTCACATCAGCAGATTATAGTTATGATGTTGATAACAAACAGCAACTCAGCTCCATTATCTGTAATGTTTCTTTCTCCTAATTTGACTTATTTTCCAGTTCCCTAACCACCTCATCCCTTTCCCAGCAATACTCAGACTGGGATTTCGAAAAAACAGTGGCAGTTTTCCAGTTTTCCAGAGAGAGGCAAAAATCAACACGTTCACGCCTTTAAAAAAAGGTTCTGGAGCAAAGTAATCATTTGATTATATAGCAGTTTATGCAATTGCAAAGGCTGTTTATGCAACACCTGTATTTTGTCAGTTTTTGCATGGGCAAAATATATTTTGAGTTGTGTAAAATGCATTAGATATCAGACACTACGTCGAATGAAAAAGTTATTGCACTGTCCGTGAGACTTTGTTTTGCTTGTGTGCATTTGCTTATCATAAAGCTTTATCATTTCCGTAGTTTAAGTGCCGCTCTTTTGGAGAGAGCACATTTATCACGAGGCTCAGAGATAAAGTCTAATAACCCCAGCAAAACGGTAGCCTATAAAGAATATTAACCGATATTTATAGTGGAGTGGAGACTCAATGTTGTTTATAACATGATTTCCACTAAAAACAAAATAACACTTGCAACAAACCAGTTCATTGTTCATTCAAATAGTAAACACATACAAAACAACTGATAAATGTGCAAAAGTCTTTAACATTCCACACACAAATCACAATAGCTGTGATGAGGGACATTCACACATGCATTCAGTGTGACAGAAGTACACTTAAAGTCAATCATTTGATCCTTTAAAACTCATATTTGATCACCAAAATTATATATTTAAAGATGAATTTGCACATGGTTTGTCTTAAAGCATATTAAAAACACCACATAGACATATAAACAACATTAAAAGCTGGAAAAAAGAGTATTTCTAATGGAAATAAAACACTTCAGTGCAAACCGTATGTAATGTTTTGGACATTTAATCTTCAAAACATAAATGAAGATATTTTTTAGTTTGTCCTGTACTAGAATTCTAGAATTTGTGTAAAAGAAGTGTGCTTAAGTGTATTGAATGTGCACTTGTAGTGTACTTCAAATCTTAAAAGTATATTTTTTAACGGGAGAATGAACCTCATTGGTTCTCGCGGAAGATGTTGCACGTTGCTGTTCATAGGCTTCTTTTTTATCCCACACTTATTTAAATAAAGAACATATTCCACTTGTGACTTTACATTGGACCTCATAATTGACTTTACATCTCAAAAGGGAGCCTTAAAACTTTTGCTTTTTGTAATAGCAACTTTTAATTGAGCAAATGCATCCAGAGTCAGTAGGAGTATAACAAGGACCAATGGCACCAGTGTCGCATATCAAAGTTAGTTAGTTAGTTCTGAGGAGGACTAAAAACATGATGCACTTCTGTGTCTATTTGACTATATCCATATTCGGGATTAGTTTACCATGGAGAGGAGGGGTAAAGTAATAATCACCAGAGCTTCTCTGTGATTTTAGTCCCGTCTGAATGTGCATCTCAGTGATCATCACAGACAATGTCAGTAAAGATTACGGTGACTTTTATCTTCAGTAAAAAGGTCTGGGTAAATGACCTCAGGTGATACTGATCCCGTGCGAATAGACCCGCTGCAAATATGTACATAAATATTACGTCTTTTCCTGTTTAAAAGTAGTTTTCCACAGTTTTTCAAGTATGGAGACGCTTGAAGATGTGTTCTAGACGCTGGGACGAGTCTGTGGCAAAACTCAAGTGTTTTCCACATTCAGATCAGAGAGAAGATCGAAAGCACTTGTTAGAGGCACGAAACATCTTTTAGCTTTTGGTTTATTTCAGGATTTGATTAATTTAATTAATAAACCGTTCGACCGGACCTGTTATATAGGTTACATATATAAATATAGGTTATATGAGTTTGCGCTCATGCACACTTCTGCTAGTTTTACTGAGATTTCTTATCCCGTGCGAATTGGCCGTTCATTTTACAGACGTAAGGTACAACTTTATTATCCCACATGGGGAAATTTGTCTTGGGCCATCATCACCCAAGTCCTGTGGTAAAATTACATTACTCCACACACGTAAAAGTGCTGGGTTGTTTCAACCCATGTTTGGGTCAAATATGGACGAACCCAACCATTGGTTTACATTTTTTAATTAAAATTTGAAACCCAACGGTTTTTGAAACCCAACCCATACAGATTTGTCTGTATTTGACCCAAACATGGGTTGAAACAACCCAACATTTTTTTTAGAGTGCATCTACCCTTGTAAAACTATAATTGTCTCACTTTGGCATCTCTTTTACATTTGCAGTGTCTTGTTTTTGGATGTCAGAAGCTGCTGACCCCCTCAAAACTGTGTATGTTTCCTTAAAAATAATAATAAAAAAAAGGTTTAATTAGTGAAATGTTCTCAATATTTTAAATCAAACACTGAAACACAATTTTCTTAATAAAATATGCACAATATTTTGAATGATCAGTGTGGCGAGCAGGACGAGGTTGGCGTGATTACTGATGAGAGTGTGTGACCCGCCGGTCTAGAATCTATCACGGAGGAGCGGAAGCATGAAGGAGGAGCGACGACAGTGAAGAGAGAGAGAGGACCAGGCCTGGACTTATGTTGTGTTGTGGTATATGTGACAGCAGTCGTCCATTTTGTATTTGTTTTATTTTTGGTATTAAAATCTGTTTGAATGTTCGCCTCCTTCTTCCCACAACATCTAACCTCGTTACAGTCACCTGAAAATTACAAGGCTCATGATTCATCTTTTACAGTGCGTTTGCAGCGTCCCCCCATCCATCTCATCCAGATCTCCGTGAGCTCCTCCGACCACTGGATTCTGCTCGGTCACACATTAATTGGTCGATCAGCCCGCGCTCGTCCATCTGAAGCAGAAATAAATGGAAAGCAACTGGCTCTCTGGCTCTCCGGTGTATTTCTGTGCTTGTTAGTGGTGTAAATTGTCTGGCGAAGCCTCCGGGGAGTTTTTCAGGAAACAGGTGTTTATTTAACCCGAGTCTGCAAATTGGCTTTGAGGGGAGAAAATTTCAGTGCACAGAACGAGGAGAGAGAGAGAGAGAGGGAGAGAGAGAGAGAGAGAGAGAGGAGGAGGAGAGAGAGAGAGAGAGAGAGGAGGAGAGGGAGAGAGAGGAGGAGGAGAGAGAGAGAGAGAGAGAGAGAGAGAGAGAGAGAGAGAGAGAGAGAGAGAGAGAGAGAGAGAGAGAGAGAGAGAGAGAGAGAGAGAGAGAGAGAGAGAGAGAGAGAGAGAGAAGGCAGTGAGGAGGAATATTTGCTTTGACAGGCGAGTCGATTAAGCAAATGTCCTTATCAAACGGGTTTGCTCATCCGCCAGTGTTCACAGCTGTGAGCGCGCGCCTCCGCTGGCATGGAAGTGGATTTAAATCAGATTTGGCCACATTGGTTGAGGGTGTCGCCCTGAACCATAATCGCAACCGAATCATGAATATGCTAATGAGTCCGGTGTTATTGGCTGACATGTTAATGCATTAAAGCCTTTACGGTTAATGTGCTGATTGCAGACGTCTCGCCTCTAACCTGACGAGCTCTCCTCGGTCACACTTCATAGCTTTAGCTGCTATGTTCTTAACCATTTATTCAATTTGCTTATTATGTAGACTACATCTATGTTGGATCATTGCAACCCAAACATTATCCCTATGAACCTTTTACTCATATAAACCTAACCATACCTGTACCATACAGTAAATGCTGATTTTTTTCAGAACAACATGAAGTTACACAGTAAATTCAGTCTTGTAGGCATTTAAATGTTGGTACATTAGTAGTTATGGCCAACTAATTTTAAGTTTGAGCCTTTTTTGTCTTATGTTTTTCTACAGCTTTCTTCAACAATGGTTTCCGCCACGATGGCTCACACACACACACACACACACACACACACTTTTAAATGTCAGATTAAGTTAAATGTGAACTCGGGTTTAACTTTGTAAATATTTGTAAAAAAACACAATCATTTTATTTTGTCTTAGTTCAGGTCTTCATCAAAACAGTCTAATTTTACATATATCTTCAGGAAACTGGTATTTCCCACTCCTTACGAGAATAGACCAGACCACAATAGATCAGAAAAAAAAAAAAGAAAAAAAAACAACAAAAAAAAAACCAACAACAATCCAGACCTAAATGTTTACTTCAGAACAGACTAGACCAGAATGTTCACTTCAAGACTAGAAAAAAAAAAAAAAAAAAAAAAAAAAACAGACCGGACTAGACCAAATCAAAACAGACCAGAATGTCAGAAATCAATATCAGCAAAAAAAAAAAAAAAAAAAAAAAAACACCCAAATAAGACCAGAGCTTAATGTTCATTTCAGACCAGACTAAGAAAAGAAAAAAATCACTTCAGATTAGAACAGACCAGAACAGATTATTTACTTCCAGATCAGAAAACCATATCATAAAATAGATCGGCCCAGACCAGAGCGAAATGTTCAGTTCACAACAGACCAAACTAGACCAGACCAGACTTCAGATTCACTTCAGATTAGACCAGACCAGACCAGATTCTTCACTTCAACATCAGAAAATCATATCAGAAAAACCAGACCAGACAAACAGACCAGAACCAATCAGACTGGAACAAACCAGGACAGAAATCTGACTTCAGACCAGACCAAAGATCTGTACATTTAAAGAGAATCTAAAGGAAATCCCCAGGGTGAAGCAAAGTTAGCCAATCTTAGGCAAACTTCATGTTTATCTGAGTATATAATTAATGCACACACACACACACACACACACACACACACACACACACACACACACACACACACACACACACACACACACACACACACACACACTTCCACATCCATTTTCAGTGGGGAAAACATTAAATTCTACTCTTTGAAAATGATGTACATTGAATCTCCGCACAGATTTGTCAACAGAGCGATACTCTGAATTATTCACGAGCATAAGGGCTTGATAATAGCCAATTGTTCAGTCTTTATTATAATGCTTGTTTTCTCTCTCGGCGAGCTTCCACTCTGTGCTCTTCTTTCAGTATGCAAATAGAAACACACGGTGACCTTCTGAATAACAGCCTTCTCTGGATTTTGCATTAGTTTACAATAGAGACAAAACTAAAAGTTATCGCAGTGCAATAAATGCAATGAGGCCACAGCAATATTCATTCCCTGAACGACAATCTCTCTCGGCTGCAAAACGTGATTTTATCCCTCAACACCTTTGTCTTGTTTTCAGAATATGTTTCTGATCCCAGTGACATTCTTTCTGTTTTTAGCATGAACGCACTAAAGTTTGATACAATTTTCAGAAAACCGATTATGCTTTTTACATCTTCGTTTTTGTAATGTTGCTGTTTGAGAATGAAAAAGCTCCAATTATTCTCTATATCAGTGTCAGTGTTCCTAAACTCCTGAAACGCCTCCATTGCAGTCTCGAGTTTCTTCCGGGAACGAACACGTCACAATATTCCTCATTATAATAATTAATGCACAGAATAAAGGGGCGGGGCCTGGTTGAGTGAGTTAGTAGTGTGTTAAACTGGCGGTTATGGAAAGGGGCGGGACATTTCCCAAACACACTCGAAGCGCTCGACCAATCACAACACACCGCTCCAGCTGACCAGTCAGAGCACAGTGTGCTTTTCAGAAGGAGGGGCTTCATAGAGACAGGAACTAAACAGAGCGTTACTGACAGACTGGGAAGAGAGGAGCCGCAACAATGGAGAATATGAGGAGAATAATCAACATTCACGCAGGAAAACCTGTTCTAGTAGAGGCTAAAACAACATCAAGACTTCATAAAAGGGCGTAATATGGCTTCTTTAAGAAAACAATATCTTATGTAATTTTGCTTCTCAAGTAAATGTATCTTGATTTAAGAATGTTTAGATATTTGGTGTTGAAAAAAACAAGACAAAAATAAGTAAGAAAATCATATGCAGCTGAATGTCTGCATTCAATTTTTACACTTTTACAATTTTCCCCCAGTTATGTCAAGCAGGACCACGTTTCTATCTCGAGTTGACAAACCAGCCCCTGTTACTTCTGAAGATAAGCTGATTTGACAGTATGATCACACGAGCACACACGGCACATCTGTGGTGTTTAATCAAGATTTATCAGAGCAATTACACCTCAAATGCTCCATCACTCAACAGCTGTGTGTGTGTGTGTGTGTGTGTGTGTGTGTGTGTGTGTGTGCCATGTTCAGGTATGCCAGTTTAACGAGGTGCCAGTCATGAGGTAGAAGATCCATGCTCAGTGCTAAATGTGCTGTTACACTGTTAGTTGAGATGAAATGTCAGGGTTAATGCTCTTCTGACATCCGGGTGGATGGATATCATATGCTATCTATATAACCGGACTATAGCAACAACATATACGTATCGTAACACTTCACTGATGGGAATGTCTTGTTAGTGCACTGACGTCTGTCTCACACGTTCAGTCAAACTAAACACTCGTCTGTGGATGGAGATCTGCTAATCACAGAACCGTATCGGAGGATTTGCACCAGTTATTACTGTACATCTGTCTGTCCAAGACCCTCTAAAACATAAACCTTGTATAGAGGCTTATAGCTTCCAATGAACTTCAATAGAGAAATTAACACATTGTTTTGGTTAATATGGTTATATCTGTTTCGAATTTAATAGACACATTTCTAAGACCTCTAAATGATCAAAACTTTGCACAATCTACTTCATATCTTCTGTCGTCTGATTTATAGTTTCAACTTTTTTTAGCAAAAGTCTTTTAGTATAATCAAATAAATTAAATTGATATTGTTAGTAATATTTCATGATGAACACTTTAGTTGATTATCAATACACACATTTGTTTTAGAAAAATCCTGAATATCAAACATGATACTCTCAACATCATTGTATTGCATTGCATTATATGGATCTGTCTGTCTGTCTGTCTGTCTGTCCGTATTATATATTATATTATATTTAATATATAAACCTATTATATAAAATCTTGAGTCTAGTAAGATTTGTATTAGAAGAAAGTACTTTAAAACTTCAAACTTTTATTCACCAGACGCATTACATTGATCAAACGTGACAGTAAAGATATTTATATTGTTACAAATGTTTTTATTTCAAATAAATTCTGTTCAATTAACTTTCTATTCAAAGAATCCTGAAAAATACAATTTGTCTCACAATTTCCACAAAAATGTGAAGTATCACAACTGCAAATGCAATGCAAAAATGATTTATGATTTGCTCCCCAAACCTGTGTGGCTTTCTCAACATAAAACAAGATGTTTTGAAGAATGTTGGCAACCAAACAGTTCCGACTCCCATTGACTTCTAGTGTGTGAACTAAACTTAACAAAACAAAACTGTAACATTCTTCAAAGTATCTTCTTTCACGTTCCACGGAAGAAAGAGAGTCATAAAGGTTTGGAACGACATGAGCTGGAGTAAATCATGACAGAATCCTGTAACCTCAGAGATCAAGTTAAAAATCAATTCACCGCTTGTTAAACACACTGAATATGCGGAGAGTTTAGTGGTGAAAGAGGTCCAGTTCTGCACTTCTGCAGAGGACGCTTCATGCTTCATGATCTGGTAAATGTGGAGTGTGTTGTAAAAGAATCTCTCACTGGTTTTATGAAGTGAATGAAGTGCCCGCGCTTCGCTCAGCCTGAGTCTGTGTGATAATGAACAGCCAGGTCTTCATTCAGCAGCCGTTTCATCCGAAGAGCCGCACAGGTTCAGTCCTGGAGTAATCCGGGGTTAAGTGACTCGCTCCATGCTGGAATCAAACCAGCAACCTTCTGATTACCAGCCCGCTTCAGCCCACGTACACCTCCTTCTATTCTGAGATCTCTGACTCACGCTACATGTGTTGTGTGAATCTTTACTGTAGGTGTGTGTGTTTCGTGAGGCAACAGTCGCTCATCTTCTCCATCAGTCTAACACGGTTAAAAGCTTATAAGTCCTGCACCCACTAGTAAAAACATATCACAAATGATATCTGGTGTCTGAATATTTTTAGTTTTGACTGTAGGTTGTGTGAATCTTAGGTGTGTGTGTCTTTTCTTACACGACTCAACGACTTGAGTTGCAAATTGCACAAGTATATACAGTCAAACCAACATTTATGCAGACACCTTTCTCACATTATCACAGTTTATTCGCTATAGTTTAGAACATTTTCCCCCAGAAGCCTTTTTCCCCTTGGTTGAACATTATTAAAGTTAGAGCTTATTTAGAGATATCAGCCGGATGGCTTAGTGCAGGCGCTAATGGATCCTATGATGTATCTGGTAAATTACCGCACTAATAATGCCCAGAATGGCACCAAACTTCTACAGTAGTACAAATAGGTTCTGTACTCATAAAACGAGGCATTGGAAAGTTTGTGAGTACATCAGGAGTTTATTTAAATAACACTTGCCCGACGGCTCATGCTCAGTGACTTCAGGTGTTTGGGAAAACCACGTAAAAGTCCTGGCAGAAAGCGATGCATAAGGATGTAGTGTAACAACGAATTATTACTTTTTCCGAAGTGTTGACAACTTAGTGTTAATTAATAATTGTTGCAAACTGGTACTACCAGAGAATGTCTAATAGGAAGAGAATTGGCACTCTCTGGTTACTTCCGGTTTCTGGACTGGCTGCAGTAACACGTCTCTGTCCATGCGGGGGCGCTCGCAGGCGAGTGCAGAATGAATGGGAGTCCACTTTTCTCAGGATGTAATCTTTTGTCTAGTAATTTGAATGTTGTATTCGAAAGGAGATGCAAAGAAATTACACATTGCTGGGTGTTAGATTTTTTAGAGTCACTCATTTGCCTTAAAAAGTATTTTAAAGTGTCAATGACGTCATACACATCGTACGACCAGAGATACTGCTTTACGGCAATCCTTCAGTTTGGTGCTTTCGCGCTCTGCACTTTCTTTTCTCTCCAGGCATCGACAACACAGCTGACACAGGGAAACACACAACACAGCTGACACAGGGAAACACACAACACAGCTGACACAGGTAAACACACAACACAGCTGACACAGGTAAACACACAACACAGCTGACACAGGGAAACACACAACACAGCTGACACAGGGAAACACACAACACAGCTGACACAGGTAAACACACAACACAGCTGACACAGGGAAACACACACAGCTGACACAGGGAAACACACAACACAGCTGACACAGGGAAACACACAACACAGCTGACACAGGGAAACACACAACACAGCTGACACAGGTAAACACACACAGCTCGTAAACACACACAGCTGACACAGGGAAACACACACAGCTGACACAGGGAAACACACACAGCTGACACAGGGAAACACACACAGCTGACACAGGGAAACACACACAGCTGACACAGGTAAACACACACAGCTGACACAGGTAAACACACGTGCTAGAAGAGTTTTTGTTTTGTTTGTTTCTGGTCCCGCTTCGGATGCCACGATGCCATCAAGCGGTATCTCTGGTCGTAATCAGTCCTTCACTGACCAATCAGCGTTCATTAGCAGAATGCTAGCGTGTTATGGGCAACAACAACTCAACCTGTAAGAAATCGAAAGGACATAAGTACTCGTTCATTCAACTTTCGACCTATAACCCATGTTGAACTTGCAAATCCTACAATCGAATCTGAGATTTCTCAACGGCAATCGGGTGAAAGAGACACATTTAGCCGTCTAGCCCCATAGACTCCCATTCAGTCTGCACTCGCCCGCGATCACCTCCAGTGGAGCTCTGATGGAACTGCAACCAAGATCGATACAATGGGGCTAATAAGAAGTGCCAAGGCTCTCCGTAGACGGGCTCTGGTACTACCAACAAAATATTAGTGCATTCCTGGACCTGGCCGTCATTACACTACATCCTTATGCATCGCTTTCTGCAGGACTTTTACATGCTTTTCCCAAACCACTGAAGTGACGTCGACGTCCGGGTTAGCGGTAGCATGAGCCGTCAGGCAAGTGTTATTTAAATAAACTCCTGATGTACTTACAAACTTTCCAATGCCTCGTTTTATGAGTACAGAACCTATTTGTACTACTGTAGAAGTTTGGTGCCATTCTGGGCATTATTAGTGGGGAAATTTACCAGATACATCATAGGATCCATTAGCGCCTGCACTAAACCATCCGGCTGATATCTCTAAATAAGCTCTAACTTTAATAATGTTCGACCAAGGGAATAAAGGCTTCTGGGGGGTGTTTGGCTCGAGGTCATGGTGCAAAGGACCCTAGGTTGATTTTACTCCAAACCATCCCTTTAAATTTAACTACACAATTAGATAATACCAGTTTAGCTCAACCAATTACCAAGCAATGCTTCATTTTGTTCAGTCTGTGTGTAAAAAGAGCAAATTAGCAATTAAAGAAAAAACACTTCAGCCAAACATGATCAGCTCAAAGTGTCCCAATCATTTTTGGTCCCAAATTTGGATGGTAGTCACTGAAGGAAGAATTATTGGGAGTAATATGTCACAGTTTACTTTATTTTGCTCTCCTCACTTACATAAAGAACTATAGTGTCCTGCACACACTAGTAAATGATATCTGGTGTCTGAATATTTTTAGTTTTGACTGTAGGTTGTGTGAATCTTACTGTAATGTGTGTGTGTGTGTGTCGTGAGGCCACAGTCGCTCAGATTGACACGGGTAAACGCTTCTCAGCGAGCGGCTCTTCAGGGCTGTCAGTGGGTCGAGATGTTCCCGGTTCCCTCAAAGACTGAACGCCTTCTGACTCAACGACTTCTGTTGACACAAAGAGCTTTCTGTCGCTGAACTTCTGAGGCGTCAGAGAGACTGATGTGTGTGTCGTTCTGCCATGGAAAAGCTGGAACTGTATTAAAGCGGTTTCTTCAGATTGAGATGCGAGGGTAAAAGACGCCGTCGGGAAATAATTGATACGTGTCGACGAGCTCGAACTCTCGGCTCAGGATTCGAGCGACAAACACCGTGATGTAACAACATGGAATCACAGTTCGCAGAATGAGAGTCATCTATCTTTTAACGCAGGTTATTTAAAAGGAAATTGCACCCTGGATCTGAAGAGCGTTCCTCGTGTGAGTGTCGTAATACCCTCGCGGTAAATGGCAATCGGCGACAGAAGATTGAAACTAGAACACTAGAACACTAGAGCTGTAAAACGCCTCTTGTATCGAGAGCTCAATCTTAGTATCGCTGGATACATTTTTAATAAGTTGGGCGCAGTTAAACTCGAGGTGAATTGCACTCATGCCAGCACTTCATTAGGAAGGAGTGTGTGTGTGAATGTGAATTCTGAAGCACGGACACTTCGCCGTTTTTCTCAGCTTTCAAAAGCAGATGCAATGTGGATATATGCACTGAATACAGAGTCCGAGTCCTCACTCAGATCATGGGACAGCAGCTCATTCCCCCTCAGGTCCTCTCATTCTCTGTATTTACTGCATGTGTAGGAGTACATTCATCCCAGACATGATGCAGATCACCCCTTTACAGTGCGCAGTGAAGACTATCTCTATAATCAGGCCATTTAGTGTTGATTCAGAGCTCGTCTATTGCAGTCTCTCTGGAGCTCAGTTTATTGGTGTGCTTTACATAGTGTGCTCTATGAAGTGTGCTCTACAAAGTGTGCACTACAAAGTGTGCTTTATGAAGTGTGCTTTACAAAGTGTGCTTTACAAAGTGTGCACTACAATTTTAAGTGTGCTATACAAAGTGTGCTCGATGAAGTGTGCTCTACAAAGTGTGCGCTACAAAGTGTGCTTTACAAAGTGTGCACTACAATTTTAAGCGTGCTCTATGAAGTGTGCTATACAAAGTGTGCTCGATGAAGTGTGCTCTACAAAGTGTGCGCTACAAAGTGTGCTCTACAAAGTGTGCACTACAAAGTGTGCACTACAAAGTGTGCTTTATGAAGTGTGCTTTACAAAGTGTGCACTACAATTTTAAGCGTGCTCTATGAAGTGTGCTATACAAAGTGTGCTCGATGAAGTGTGCGCTACAAAGTGTGCTCTACAAAGTGTGCACTACAAAGTGTGCTTTATGAAGTGTGCTTTATGAAGTGTGCTCTATGAAGTGTGTCCTACAAAATATGCTTTATGAAGTGTGGTCTACGGAGTGTGAATAAATTGCAATAAAATAAGCTTATCAATCAATCAATCAATCAATCAATCAATCAATCAATCAATCAATCAATCAATCAATCAATCTTCTCTGTCACTTTTGATCAATTTAATGCACAAAGTACAGTAGTGGATATACAGTAAATGACACTGGCAATGCAATGTGTTCTTGCTTACATTCAACACAAATACATTGGAGCATTGGATGAAGAAAGCTTGCACAGATGATTAACACACACATTTCTTCAGCTGGTTCTTCATGAATGAGGCTCATTATCTCTGTGCTGATAGTTCTTGAGGATCTTTGTGTAACTGCGCTTGTTGCCTGCTAACATCACTCTTCATTTTTGATTTTTACAAGCCTTTGTTTCCTATTGAGAGCGACCAGATGCCCATTAAAAGCTGGTGCGCTGTAGTGGTACAAGAGGCTTGACTGAGACGTTGTAAAGAAACCCTTTATCAGTTTTATACTGCAAAAACACACACATTTGCCAAAGAAAACAAGGAAGATTGAAGCCGTTTTCTGCAGTTTGACGAGTCCAAACTTAACAACCTTTTCAGGTGTGTTAGCGTGAGATGACTGGAGGGCTTTAACACCACATGCATTAGTGGCTTCATTATTTACAGCAGGGGAACAAACTGGTATTACTACAAAATTGCTGGCACTTTAAAAAAGGACTAATACTTGGGAATCCTGTTGAACACAATATAGTCATGTATGGAAGATCTGTGTGGAAAACAAATGTGTGTTTTCCAATGAGAACGGTCCCAAATACTACTAATTATAACCCTGAGTTGTGAAGAGTCATGCAGGTTTTCCAACTTTGGGAAGAACTTAAGGATGATTGGAAAGAAGTTAAACGTGACACACTTAAGTGAGTTGATGCCCTACTAATCAAAAACAAGGGAGAACCATTATATTATACCAAGTTTAGTGTATTCTTCATCCCAATATAACATAATCCTCTTATTTTGATTGTTTAATAAAACTGAGGTGTCATAAAAGCAAATATTGTTCATATATCCCCACATCACTTAAAATCTCAATCTATAGGTCTCAAGTAGTTAAAGCATTAGCTAAAATGAAGTAACAATGAGATTTTTCAAAGCATTTATTAATATTTGTTAACATTAGCCAGATGATATATCCAGATGTCTCATGTTTCCCTCCATCTCTATGCACAGCATGGCTTTTGTTCCTAATGAACTCTCAGCTCTCATTTGATCTTCTCACTGAGATCCGTAGAGACTAGAGACTGTGAGTCTGATCATCATTCCTGTGCTCTTAACAGCCGTCATGCTTGTGTTGTTCTTAAAGAAAGACTGTCCATATCAGAATCTATAGCAACTCAGACTGATGAGAGTGAGGAGCTGAGAGTGAGCTTATATGAAGTGACACACGCCAGACAATCCATCGATAACACTTGCTGATGTTTGAGCTGCTGTTCTCATCCCTGCTGGTGTTGATGACGTCACTGACGATAGAGCACACTTCGTAGATCACACTTCATAGAGCACACTTCATAGAGCACACTTTGTAGAGCACACTTCATAGAGCAAACTTTGTAGATCGAGCCTCCGCCATTGCTGCCCCCACCCTTTGGAACTCACTCCCCATCCACATCAGAAACTCGGACTCACTGACCACCTGCAAAAAACTGCTCAAAACTCACCTGTTTCAGCTCGCCTACAATCTATAATAGCACTCTCATCTTTGTTTGTTTGTTTCATTTGTAAAGCGTCTTTGAGTTCCTTGGAAAGCGCTATATAAGACTTATGTATTATTATTATTATTATTAGATCATACTTCTAGAGCACACTTCATAGATCACACTTTGTAGAGCACATTTTATAAAGTACACTTTTTAGCGCACACTTCGTAGAGCACACTTTGTAAAGTACACTTGGTAGTGCACATTTTATAAAGTACACTTTTTAGCGCACACTTCGTAGAGCACACTTTGTAAAGTACACTTGGTAGTGCACATTTTATAAAGTACACTTTTTAGCGCACACTTCGTAGAGCACACTTTGTAAAGTACACTTGGTAGTGCACATTTTATAAAGTACACTTTGTAGAGCACACTTCGTAGAGCACACTTTGTAAAGTGCACTTTGGAGTGCACATTTTATAAAGTACACTTTGTAGAGCACACTTCGTAGAGCACACTTTGTAAAGTGCACTTTGGAGTGCACATTTTATAAAGTACACTTTGTAGTGCACACTGCTAAACTGAGCTCCAATAACTTTTGTAACTTTAAAAAGGCTTAATGTGTATTTCATTTATACAATGACGAATATATTACATTTCATTACAATTTATTTAATATGCATCTTCTGTTGTATTTATATATTTATGTGTGCCTGTTGAATGTTAAATGGATCCAGTCGATGTTCAATAGAAATTATTTGATGATGCAGCAATAAACTAGTTAGTACAGATTAATGCATCTATTTTTTGAACTTTGCTAATTTAAAACATGAACAAAACAATAATTTATTTTAATGGCAAAAGTTCTAATAAGAAAACAAGTGACAAATATCATTATCGGAATCGGCCAATAGTTATTAGTTAAAATTGGTATTGTATTGTAAAAAATAAAATAAAATAAATAAATAAATAAACGTATAAGTGCATCCCTATTTAAAACCCTTTCATTCCCAATTTAAATTATACATTCCAAAGGCAGAATAATGAAACATATGTTTTCCAAATGATAAAAACACAACTGTTGTGTACTTGAAAAACAAAACATTGTAAATAGTTATCATTGCTGAATGATTTTAAACCATAGATCGCTCAAGTAACATACATGTCATAGTATAGATGGACAAGAAAATCAATGGATATGACTATTATCAACAAATACCATTACCAGAGTCATAAACTCCCACTGTCGGCCGAACGATTCTGAGAACAGCAAGAACGCAGGGAAACACAGAGGTAAACACAATTTAATGATAAAATGAAAAGATATCTGATCATCCTCCATAATGCGTTCGCTATATTTACATGTGATGTCAGAGAGAAACACACTGATCTCCAGGTAAAATGAAGCCACACAGGTTTACACCCGGTGATTGCCCTCGTCTAAGCACTGGCGTTGGTCTTGTTCTATTACAAAAGTCATCCATCAGTACAGTAAAACTGTCCATGAACAGCCATCAATCAAACGCCATCAGCTCTGAATGCAATAGAGAGGCTGTCACAGCGCTGGATTCATTTAGGCTGATCCAACCGATTCCTGTTGGTGACACTTCACTGGTGTCTATGATTTATTGTTCTTTCAAGACTTTTATTCCCATAAACCTGAGCTCTGCTGTGATAGGCTGATTCTTGAGGGTCTGGGTGAAGAAAAGAAAAAACAATGTTAAAGCTGTACATAAAAATACTGAGAAAGACAGAACAAGACATACAAATATTAAAATAATATGCTTCATGCGGCTACATCAAAATAGTTTATTTAGTGTAATATATGAATGTTTTATTATGCACTACTTTTCAAAAGTTAGGGCTCAGTAAGAATAATAGTTTCATTCAGCATTAAATTGATCAAAAGTTAAATTTTTAATGTTGCAAATTATTTCTACATTAAATTTGAACTTTCTATTCATCAAAGAATCCTGTAAAATAAAATGTATCAAGGTTTCCACAAACATATGAGATGTTTTCAACATTGATAATAATTAGAAGTGTTTCTTGAGCATCAAATCATCATATTAGAGTGATTCCTGAAGGATCATGTGACACTGAAGAGTGGAGTAATGATGCTGAGAATTCAGCTTTGATCACAGGAATAAATTACACTTTACTGTATATTCACATAGAAAACAGCTGTTTTAAGCCATAATAATATTTCACAATTTGTATTTTTTATTTTCGATCAAATAAATGCAGTTTCAGTGAGCAGAAGAGACTTTTTTCAAAAACCTTAAACATATTTGTAGGCACACTAATGTATACATACATGATTTTAGTTGAGGCAAAACTATTATTAATATAACTAAATCTACCCGACTACAACAAGTTCCACTAGCAAAAGTTATTTTAACCCTTAAGGGTTGGATGATCAGATAGAGACAGTTTCTTGTATATTTGTTTTGCATATTTATATACTTTACTGTAAATATCTACTGTTGAATGCTTCAACCAAATGCATTTCAATGCACATATTGTCTTTGACATTTGTATATATGACAAATAAATAAACTTAACTTAACTTAACTTGAGGTTGGTTGGTTCATTTATTTATTTTCCCAGTGCATGTAATTTATTTAAATGTACATGTAGCTTTAATCATAGATCTTTGGTGAGCAACTGAAGTTCATGAAGACATTTTGATGGCATCCCTCAGCGCTTTCATCTAAATCATTTACCATACAAATGTCCAAACACAGCATTGATGGTAGTCCCGTGTGGAGCAGGTCTGATGGTTTACTGCGCTGTACCGGTGATAAGATGAGACCTGTGCACATGATATTGACTCTCATTAGGCCATAGATACGCCGGTCTGCGATGGAACCGCCATTACTAGGTTGAGTGTTACAAATTCATTCTCAAGCTCTTATTGCACAACAAAATTGCCATATAAATTCATGACGGATGCTGTCTGTGTGCTTGGAAATCTGCTGTAAAAAAGAAAAAAAAGAAGCCCGGCCTTCATAATAGAAACCAATGTGGATTTTAGATTGATGGTTTGCTATTCGATCATGTCATAGAAATGAAATGTTTGAAAGAAATGCTTTGTTTGGGCATGAAAGGGTTAAACAGGCTGTAAAACATGGTATCCTTCAATTTTTACCTCATAGAGCTACTGTATGTCTCCCTGATTTAACCCATTAAAATGTGTTTTGTTAGTATAAATTAATGCATCTTGATTGATTGAGCAACATTAAAAAATATTTTTGAGGGTTAAACAGGTTAGAAGAGAAATTTTAATGTAAAAACATTTTCTGTATCTTCTTGAAAATAAATTGATTTAATGGCATCACATTGATTATGCGCTGAACTTTTATTACAGTGGTACAGATCAGAAAGACAGTAATCTTGTGTTCTTAATATACAGTTGAGCGTGTATATGAACATTTTTCAGTACACGGTAAGAAATTGACTGTGAAATTCACAGTAATTAAGTGGCAACAAGTGACAAGTATCTTACTGTAAAATAAAAACACAGTAATTAACTGGCTGTAAAATAAAAACAGTTATTAACTGGCAACAAGTGAGAAGTAACTTGCCGTACATTTTTTTAAATTAACTGGCAGTAAGTGACAAGTATCTTACTGTAAATTAAAAACACAGCAATTAACTGGCAGCAAGTGACAAGTATCTTACTGTAAATTAAAAACACAGTAATTAACTGGCAGCAAGTGACAAGTATCTTACTGTTAAATAAAAACACAGTAATTAACTGGCAGCAAGTGACAAGTATCTTACTGTAAAATAAAAACACAGTAATTAACTGGCAACAAGTGACAAGTATCTTACTGTAAAATAAAAACACAGTAATTAACTGGCAGCAAGTGACAAGTAACTTACTGTAAAATAAAAACACAGTAATTAACTGGCAGCAAGTGACAAGTATCTTACTGTAAAATAAAAACACAGTAATTAACTGGCAACAAGTGACAAGTATCTTACTGTAAAATAAAAACACAGTAATTAACTGCCAGCAAGTGACATGTATCTTACTGTAAAATAAAAACACAGTAATTAACTGGCTGTAAAATAAAAACAGTTATTAACTGGCAACAAGTGAGAAGTAACTTGCCGTACATTTTTTTTAATTAACTGGCAGTAAGTGACAAGTATCTTACTGTAAATTAAAAACACAGTAATTAACTGGCAGCAAGTGACAAGTAACTTACTGTTAAATAAAAACACAGTAATTTACTGGCAGCAAGTGACAAGTATCTTACTGTAAAATAAAAACACAGTAATTAATTGGCAGCAAGTGACAAGTATCTTACTGTTAAATAAAAACAGTAATTAACTGGCAGCAAGTGACAAGTATCTTACTGTAAAATAAAAACACAGTAATTAACTGGCAGCAAGTGACAAGTATCTTACTGTAAAATAAAAACACAGTAATTAACTGGCAGCAAGTGACAAGTAACTTACTGTAAAATAAAAACAGTAATTAACTGGCAGCAAGTGACAAGTATCTTACTGTAAAATAAAGACACAGTAATTAACTGGCAGCAAGTGACAAGTAACTTGTTGTAAAATAAAAACAGTAATTATCTGGCAGCAAGTGACAAGTATCTTACTGTAAAATAAAAACACAGCAATTAACTGGCAGCAAGTGACAAGTAACTTACTGTAAAATAAAAACACAGTAATTAACTGGCAGCAAGTGACAAGTATCTTACTGTAAAATAAAAACACAGTAATTATCTGGCAGCAAGTGACAAGTATCTTACTGTTAAATAAAAACACAGTAATTCACTGGCTGTAAAATAAAAACAGTTATTAACTGGCAACAAGTGAGAAGTAACTTGCCGTCATTTAAAAAAAAAATAACTGGCAGTAAGTGACAAGTAACTTACTGTAAAATAAAAACACAGTATTAACTGGCAGCAAGTGACAAGTAACTTATTGTAAAATAAAAACACAGTAATTAACTGGCAGCAAGTGACAAGTAATTTACTGTAAAATAAAAACAGTAGTTAACTGGCAGCAAGTGACAAGTAATTTACTGTAAAATAAAAACAGCAATTAACTGGCAGCAAGTAACAATTTACTGTAAAACAAAAACAGTAATTAATTGGTAGCAAGTGACAAGTAATTTACTGTAAAATAAAAACAGCAATTAACTGGAAGCAAGTGACAAGTAATTTACTGTAAAATAAAAAACAGTAATTAACTGGCAGCAAGTGACAAGTAACTTATTGTAAAATAAAAACACAGTAATTAACTGGCAGCAAGTGACAAGTAATTTACTGTAAAATAAAAACACTAATTAACTGGCAGCAAGTGACAAGTAATTTACTGTAAAATAAAAACAGCAATTAACTGGCAGCAAGTGACAATTTACTGTAAAATAAAAACAGTCATTAATTGGTAGCAAGTGACAAGTAATTTACTGTAAAATAAAAACAGCAATTAACTGGCAGCAAGTGACAAGTAATTTACTGTAAAAAAAAAAACAGTAATTAACTGGCAGCAAGTGAGAAGTAACTTACTGTAAAATAAAAACACAGTAATTAACTGGCAGCAAGTGACAAGTAACTTACTGTAAAATAAAAACACAGTAATTAACTGGCAGCAAGTGCCAAGTATCTTACTGTAAAATAAAGAGACTGATTAAATTACTGTAGATTTTACATGTGTTTTTTACAGTGTAGCTGAAACAACATTTGAGACGTTTAGAGGAACACGGTCCATCTGTGGAAGATACAGGAGTTTCTGACCCCCTGTGAGATTGATCATTACCGACCATAAACTCAATCCCTGAGATAAAAATGGCATGACAGATCGGGGTAATTAGAAATCATGACGGATTGAAAACGATCTGCAAGCCAAACCTGCGGCGAACTCTCATTAGTGGGTTGTCAGTGTTTTTAACACGTCGAGCACACACACATGCTGCTGTGAGTCGTGTGTCACGTCAAACTGCTGGGTTATAAATGCTTGACATCCGTATGCATCGGCTTTAAGATATATATGAACAGACAGACAATCAGTATCTGCGACATGATCACCAATAAAGATCAGAAAGATCAGATCAGAGGTGAAAATGAGCTCTGAAAACAACTATAAATCATATTTGTAAGTGCGGTTTCATTCATAACATAATTTCAGATGATTATGCAGCATTTACTAGGAAAAAAGACAACAGTATTTGCATTAAAGAGAAGTTGTCTTCTCTATTGTGTTGAATATCCGAGTGAAATGCTTCTGGAACAAGAACAAATGTGGGCGGGGCTTGATTGTGTCCGTGAGGAAGTGATTGGATGGTGGTGGTTTGCTATTGGCTGATCTCATGTGATTGACAGGTTGCCCCGCCCTCGTCCTCAGAGAAGAGAAGAGATGCTGCAAGAGGAAGGTATTCTGACACTGAAATAACCCTGGCCTGAGTCTTGATCTTGTGCTCTCGAGAGCTCATGGGTTTCAGTTCACGGTCTCAGTCAAGATGTCTGTCTATTTCCACTGTTCTTAAGGCGATAATCACCTCGACTGCAGATCGGCACCGTATCTTCAACAATCCCCAAATCTCATTTCATTTCAAGCACTGAATGCTGCAATGGATTCATCAGTTTCAGATCCTTCAAATGGTTTTTGGAGGTAAAATTGTTCCAGGTCTAATATTATTATATTGATCTGGATCTTGGAGGCGTGTAAATGAATAGAACAGTTGTGTGTGTTCTACTAGATTTAGCTATCTATGACTAAGCTGAACACACACTATGATTTCAAAAGTGTTTTGCCTCATTTTGAAGATTATATATATATAACATATTATGTTTTTTAGTTTTTTTTGTACAGATGAAATCACATTCCAACCCTGCTCTATCAGTAAATTAACTAAAGCCATAAAAAATTAATAAAAAAAAAAACATTTCAGTTATTTGAAATAAGACAAACGTCCATAAAATAATGAAATAAAAGAAAATATTTTTTTTTTATTTATTATTATGTGACGTCTCAGCCTAGGCTGTACGTAGAGGTGTGGTTGGTGTGTATGTTTTTAGGTGCCGTCTGGAGGGGGCGTGGCCGACACACCTGACACTTGTTGGAGGCAGAATAAATGCGGTGGAGACTGTTCGTGAAGTGGCTCTTTTGGACGTTTGGTCTCCGGCATGGATTTCGTCAGTCTGCGTTTTGCTGTCCTGTCCGACCCTGAAACATTTCTTTATTATGTTATGTTGGTTTTCGCTTGCGTTACAATAAATGTTTTGCTGAGAGTTGGCGCGTCTGGTCTCCTTTTTGTTGCAGCTTGAGAGCCGGCTGTAACATATTATTACTTATTATTTAAGCTAGTTGCCAAGGCAATTTTCTCATTTTAATTTAATTTAAATGTATGATATAATAACTAAAACAAATAAATATATAAATACTACATAGACATAAAACACTATAGCAATACTAATGCAAACCCCCCCCCAAAAAAGCTAAAACTTTAACTGAAATTAAAATGGAAACGGAAAATATAAAAATAAAAATATTGAACATTTTTAATAAAAAACTATAATAGTATCTCAATGATGATAAAATAGCACTGGAATGCATAACCGGTGTCATACTGTTTAAAGCTGATAACACATCTAACTTTCACATAACAGGAAAGAAAAGTTCTTTTTAAAGCAAACAACAATTCTAACTCTGAAACTGCACCAGTAACATATAACCTGGGCCAGTTGTTCAAAAGTAATCTGATCAGATTTCGGCTGTCGGACTGGATCAAATCTTGAAAATGCGTTGTAAAAAAAAAAAAAAAAAAAAAGGATTCTGAAATTAGATCACAAGATTCAATCTTGGTTTTGAACTTGGATCAAATCATCAGTTTGTATTGTTTGAAACTTTTTTAGTAAGATTGGAATACCTTTGATAAAAAAACTAAAAAACTAAAACAAATCAGGATTATCCTGATCCTGGATAATGAATTTCAGGAACAAAAATGAAATAAAACTTTAAAACTGGTCAAAATTACAACGTTTGTATTATGTCATATAAACACTTTTCTATATTTATTTTGCTCTTGATTAGTTTTACTGTTAAAGTAATAAATTAGAAGTAGACGTTAGGCAACCTATTAAGCCTTTCAGTACAGTAAAGGAAATAAATACATTTTGGCACTATAAAATAATCCCCCAAACAACTATAAATAATATATTTAATTTCAAGTGTTTTTTTTAATCACTGTAGATACTACATTGGCACAAACATCAGAGAAGCACCAGTTAAAAGTAATTTCTAACAATTGCATCCCTTATTGCATCTTTAATATTTGTTTGTTTTTGTTGTGGGTCACATGAGGAGCTACGGAAGCCCTAAAGGGACATGAGACGGGGGAAAATCTGAATTTAAATGCCTTTGCTTTTTCTCACAAATGTTTTGTGCTCCCTAAGAAACTTTATGTTCACTCTCAGTCAAAACTTTTGAGTTCTTTGTGAATAAATGCTCAATTTCTTGGGGAACACAAAACTTTCATGAGAGAACGCACAAGCATTATATTATATATTTCTAGTCCCAGCTCATATTTTTTCCATCACCATGTCCCTTTAGTGCCTCCGTAGGGGTCTGATTATTTAAAGGAAATTGAAAATGGAAGGACATGTTTGTTTGCTTATGTTGATTTCTTTCTCTTCAGATAAAAAACACTTAAAGTGACCCACACTGTCTCTTCTACCTGTTGTTCTTAACATAGCTAACAGCCTGCAATTGTGAAATGTAATTTAGCAATGTTGCTAATCCAGCTTGTTTACATTTTGTATTGTATACTAATGTTCATTAACATGCTTTATCCCTATCAAATACACAAACAAACAAACAAGTGTAACCTCATTTGGAGTGCTGATATTTCAGGTTTGATAATCTGAAAAAGTGTGTATCTGGATCAGGGGAATCCATCCTATTTTGCTTTGCAAACCCAGCACAAAAGTAAGATGGATGGATAAAGATGGATAAAAACATGGGAATTCCAAATCTAGATAATTCTGATCCAGATTAAACTTTTTGAATAACTGGGCCCAACAGTTCATCTAAACACATATTTTGCTTTATCAACAACAACAAAAACAATAGCGTTACATTTCTGCTCTCATAACCGATAGGCTTGCATTGCTTGCATTACTTACAATCACAGCGCTTATATTTAACCCGGAACAGCCCAGTGTTCAGCACCACGGACAGCGCTTATATTTAACCCGGAACAGCCCAGTGTTCAGCACCACGGACAGCGCTTATATTTAACCCGGAACAGTCCAGTGTTCAGCACCACGGACAGCGCGTATACTTAACCCGGAACAGTCCAGTGTTCAGCACCACGGACAGCGCTTATATTCAACCCGGAACAGTCCAGTGTTCAGCACCACGGACAGCGCCTATATTCAACCCGGAACAGTCCAGTGTTCAGCACCACGGACAGCGCGTATACTTAACCCGGAACAGTCCAGTGTTCAGCACCACGGACAGCGCTTATATTCAACCCGGAACAGTCCAGTGTTCAGCACCACGGACAGCGCGTATACTTAACCCGGAACAGTCCAGTGTTCAGCACCACGGACAGCGCTTATATTTAACCCGGAACAGTCCAGTGTTCAGCACCACGGACAGCGCTTATATTTAACCCGGAACAGCCCAGTGTTCAGCACCATGGACATCGCGTATATTTAACCCGGAAGGAACAGTCCAGTGTTCAGCACCACAGACAACGCTCGAGACGAGTTTAACTGACACACCATTCCCTCTTTGTTTATCAATTATGTTCAGACATTATTATTACAGATTCAAGTGTTGAAACACATTTGGTGGATTTTATAAAGCAATCCCGGTCCAAGTCAAAAAGAGCCCGGCCCATGGTGTTGCACTTCTAATATCTGTTTTACCTCTGTGTTTGAGATGCATCACTGTTAATGAACACATTCCTATCACTCTCTCATTATATGTGCAATGGCAAGCCGTCTTGACTTTTAGTAATTTTCAGGATTTCTTGATATCAATTAACAATTCAATTTTCACTAGATAAAAAGGTTGTTTCTTGAAAACAGGAACTAGATTTCCACTAATGACGTAATCATTGTTAATATTTGTTAACGTTAGTTAATTAAAATACAGCTGTTCATTGTCTGTTCATGTTAGTTCTTAGTAACAAATTATGATTTGTTTCTAAGATTGTGAAATTGGAATTTCAACAAAGAAATACCATCTTAATATCAACAACTGAATTTAAATGGCAGCCTATGGTAACATTTGACTATAGTGAAAATACTATTACAGAGATCAAGAATTATAGTTTTTACTTGTTGAAATTAAATTATTGATATCAAGAATTCGTATTTCAGCGAAACTAACATTTTTATAGTGAAAATGTAACTCCTGATAATTTTTTTTTTATAATAATAAAATTGCCCTTGTTACTAGAAGAAATCTAATTATTGATATCAAGAATTAGCATTTTAACTAGTGAACACTGAACTGATTTCAAGAATTTATTTCTGATTAAATGTCAACACAGCTTGCCATATATGTTCATGCATGCACATGTAACGCTATTGAAAAGAATATCAATCAAATGAAGCTAAAGCAAAACAATAACAATTATTTTACTAATCAAATAATGAAAAAAAAGAAGTCTCTCTCGCTCTCTCTCTCTCTCTCTCTCTCTCTCTCTCTCTCTCTCTCTCTCTCTCTCTCTCCTTCAGTCCCTCCCCTTTCTGTCTACCATCACCCTCCTATACAATCCAGTAAAGTGATGCTCGGCGCCTCCTCCTCGTTTCTCTGCGCGTTTCTCAGCAGTCAGTCGGACTCTCCATCTCTCCATCGGATATTTCCTCCTGTTTCTCAGACGCTGCTCTGCGACCCGAACCGCCGGATTTGTCCCTCTTGAGTATGAGAGGAACCGCTGACCCGATCGCACACCATGAGCTTCGGACCCGGAGCCTCAGCCGAACTTTAAAGCAGCGCGGAGCGTCAGATTCCCGATCCACGGGAGCAGCAGTTTCAGGTGAGTCTGCAATGAAGCATGTGAGGGCTTTTAAATGCAGCACTTCAGTGAGCTCCAGCGCGCGAGTGTGTGTGTTTCTTTCTGCACGGATTGAAACTGGACTGCAGATGCTTCCATTTGCGCGCGCGTGATCAGATCTGTTTTCAGTCCACGCATTGCTCATTGTTGCATTACAGAAAGCAAGTTGATGTGTGTGTGTGTGTGTGTGGTTTGATGCTGTCCTTTTGCTGAGTCAACCCATGCAAAGCATAAATGAAGTATGAAAAATGACACCATACGCGTTTGGAGAGGCTGAGTGAATCAGATGCTCACTGGACGCTTGGAGGACGTTAACACTGTTTTCTCCTTTGTATTTTTCCTGCTGCATCTGCAAAGTCAATAAACATGCACACACTGCCGTGCAGAGCACAGCCAGGTTCCCCTTCGGGCCTGTGTCTCGCTGGCAGTGTGATGCAGAAGGATATGAAGTATGCACACTCGCATTAATCTCACGAGCGTGTGTGTGGCCGGTGGAAAGATGCGAATGTGTGTGTTTGAGGGCATCGAGAGCCTCAGAGCTGCAGGTGAACTGGTGTGAATGTGTTTCTGACGCTTAACTGTTGGGGGAGCTCTCGCGCTTTTTGCGCTTGATGTCAAATTTGACTTTGAAGCTTTTGGTAATTGAGTGATTATGATGGACACAAAGCGAATGGCGCAGCCACGAGTCCTAAAGAGTTTTTCCGGGATGCATCCCATTACTGGTGCAGTGAATCAAACCTGGTCGATATGCGCTTCTAATATTATGCAAAATTATGATGTCCGTCAATTTTAATGATCGGCCCACATGCTGCAAGCTCTTAGCTGCTCTTTGTGGCCTAATTTAGACTGTTGCAGGGGACGTTTTTTTCTTTTTTTTTTCAAAGTCCTAATTATATGCAATTGATTAATTTTTATAATCATAGAAAAATGACCAGTTTGCATTATCTGAGCAATGCATTTTTTATTTGCTTACTCTCACACTGAACTTTTTACTTCAGTGAATATTTATTTGTGACTAGAATAATTATATAAGGGGGATAAAACACGTTGACTCCAAATGGTGGGGCATTTTGTCACACTATAACGGGGTAACAGACTAATTTCAGTCATGCAAGTACATCATCTATCTAACTGGAGGAGGACATACCTGTTAGATTGTTAGATTTGAATAAATTATTTTATTTTTAAACAAGATTTGGAACAACATAAGGGTGAGTTAATAAAGAAAAAAAAATACATTTTGGGGTGAACTATCTTTTTAAGCTCACATTTATAGCCAGTTTGCATTATTTAAGCACATTTAACAATCATTTCCCAATAGTGGGGCATGTTGTCACACGATGGGGAAACATATATATATATATATATATATATATATATATGCATATATGTTTTATTGCCTGTGTTATGCAATACAATTAAAGCAAAATAACCAGTTTGCATTTTCTGAACAATGCATTTTTTATTCGCCCACTCTCGCATTAAATGCACGCTAACCCAGACACGCATTAATGTCTAATGAGCAACAGGCACAAACAAGCCTCGCTAGTGACCGTTTCAGAAGCTCCAGGCAAAGGGCTGCGACCCAATACAAACACGTCACACGCCGGATGCTCAGCGCCGCACCTGAGCCGGACCTGAGCCGGACCTGCGCCGGACCTGCGCCGGACCTGCGCCGGACCAACTGGTACCTGTTCCGAGTGTCCTTCACGGAGGCGGATAAAGAGAGAGAGAAGCAGCCTCTCACCCCGTCTTAGAGCGGTGGATGGAGAACAGGACCAGAATATCAACGACGAGAGAGCTTTGGCCGAGGGAATAATGAGCACTGTCTCTTCTGGCAGGAGGACTGAAGGCTGCAGCTGGGGGCCTTGGCGTCCGGGTCCTCAGGAAGAATATATGCGCTTCTACTGAACGCCTGCTTGTTTATTGTGCGGGATCATAAAGATGATGAGGCTCAGGGTACACTGTAAAAAAAAAATCCGTAAAATTTACGGTAAAAAAACGGCTGGGAGAAATTTACCGTAAAAAAAAAAAACGGTAGTAACAATTAAGGTTTTACGGACTTAAATCACTTAAATGTGATCTGTTTTGTACCATTGCAATACACTGATAATCACCAATCACAGTGCAGATGAGAGTCACATGATCAATCAATGCTCGTCTCAAACAGCTTTTCCACATTATAGTTAATACTAATATATAGAAGCTGCACAGTGTCACTCACACACATGAAATTATAAAAAAAATTCAATAAATATGAATTTAATAACATTAAATGTAACATAAAACCTTAATGTGCATAACTGATTAGAAAACAACTAAGAAAAATATGAAGAAACAGTAATTTCAACAAAAATACAATAAATGTGAAGTGTCGTGCAGGGAATTGTGGGAATGTCAAATTTAAAAAAATTTCACTGTAAATTATACAATGACTTGTTCTTTTTCACTTCCAAATACTGTAACATTTACTGTAAAATTACATTAAATGTACAGCTAGATCTATCACAGTTATTCATATAGTACTGAAACTTTCTGTTAACCAATTAACAGTTTTTCACCATAGCATTTTTACAGTCTTTTACCGTTAAAATCACAATAATTGTTTTACAGTACAACGGCACTTTGTGTTTTCCGTGTACAGACGACAACGTTGCCAAAATGATCCCGTTCAGAAGGATCTGCGTAAACGACTAAAATCGCTGTATTCTGCTGCCAGGCCAGTAGGTGGCGATGTCTCTTTGTAAAGAATCGATACGCGCCTATAGCATGTGCATGACGTCACCGTTTCCAGAAATGTGTGTTTGTGGAGTTTGGAGATAATAACTGTACTGTTTTAAAAACTTAACTTTGAATCCCGTTTTCAAAACTTCCATTAAATGAACGGCCGAAACGCAGATGTTTTTAGTTGAAAACGGCACCTCGGATGCATTGTTCCGCTTGGACGGCTGCCGATTATATATGTCTATGATGATTAATATCATTCCCCGCCTTTAAAAAAAAAAAAAAAAAATAATGAAAAAATAAATAAATAATAATTAAATAGTGACTCCCAGGAAGTGACATCACTTGAAATGCTGACTATTATTTACGTATATGTGAAAAATAAATAAATAAACGGATGTAAAAGCTAAGGTGATGATAGAGATATTGATTACTGTATCACTGTCAAGCTGCTTTGAAACAGTCTGTATTGGAAAAAGCGTTATATAAATAAAGGCGACTTGACTTAATTTTCCAAATGATTAGGAGGAGAGCGGGGCAAGTTGTCACGCCTTTTACTCTAGTAAGGTGGATTTATTTGTGAAAGTCAGTGTATATACCTCGACTAAAAATACATATTGAACATTTCCATTGTTGTTGTGCAGGAAAAAGACATTCACAGACACTAACTCTTATAGTGGGGCATGTTGTCACACTGTATGTGGTTAGTTGTTACAACAGTTACAACTGTTACAACAAATGAAAATGTATTTACAAGAAGATATTTTGATGTTAGTTTTGTCTTTGTACACTTTAAAGACACAAAACATAAACATCTCTAGTGTCGGCCCACATCTGGGATTTATGAAAGAAAGTAGGGGGATAAAAGATGACAGAATGTTATTTAGATGACTGAATACTAAATATAAGATTGCATGATAATTAGATGTGAATATCTGTCATGACGAGCCACAGTTCTGTCCTGGATGTGAAGCTAAAGCCCTTTATTGGCAGAGAATCGTCCTAACTCCTGACTCGTCGGCTCTGCTGTTCTGATTAATTCCAGACTTTCAGCAGATAATACAGCACTTCTCTCTCTGGGATATGCTAATTGCAGAACATGGTATAAAGTCGATCTCTGGGTTTCAGCAATCTCAGAACACCCTGTGTTAACAGAAATGAGCTAGCTGCTAAAATTAGCCCGCTGATAATAATCCCTCTATGCTAATACACTAGATGAATATCGTCAGATCAACTGATCCAGCGTGCAGAAATCATCTTAGGCTTGTACCGTTAATATAGACGGCTGAATCAAGCATTTATGGGTCAGATATTACACAGAGTCTCCAGTGACGACGCAGAGAGTCATTATGAAGAGGCTTGGCAGAATTTGTACTTCATCTCGTTTCATCATTGCCGTTTTGAATGGTTATTGGCGTACTGTAGTTATGGTTCTCATGCCTTTACTGATGTATGATATTGCTCAGCACACACACGTCAGATTGACTGACTTCATGGACATTGGAGATGTGGACATATGGAGAACACATGTTCAATTCACAAATTTTGTTCCAATTTTCCGTGATTGGTTGAAAGAAAGAAAGAAAGAAAGAAAGAAAGAAAGAAAGAAAGAAAGAAAGAAAGAAAGAAAGAAAGAAAGAAAGAAAGAAAGAAAGAAAGAAAGAAATGTTAATAAATAAAATACATTAATTAATTTAGATTTTAATCATATTGAACTTTTTATTATTTGTAAATAAATACATAAAAATAAATATTTATAATAACAATTGAAATAAAAATAAATTATTACATTTTAATCATATTGAACTTTTCATTATTTGTAAATAAATGAATAAATAATAATAATAATAATACAAATATTGTTAGATTTTATTCATTATGACATTTTTATTCTTTGTAAATAAACAAAAATGCATATTGATAATAATAATTAGAATAATAAATAGAAATAAAATACATATTGTTAGACTTTAATCATATTGAATCTTTTTATTATATATATATATATATATATATATATATATAAATAAATACAAATATTGATATTATCATAATTATTATTATTCTAAATAAAAAGATATTGCTAGATTTTAATCATCTTAAAACATTAACATTAGTATCTAGTATTAGTTTAAATATATTTACAACTCTGCACAGTAATGACATTACCTTTAAACATGATTAGTGCAGTAATATAATATTTACATTTGTTTATATAATTCACTTAATTTGACACAAATCTGTTTAATTCTGTTCAGTGCGATTTAAGGCGAATATACATATTTTAAAGGTTAAAGGCATCTAGGATAGGACATGGTTATTATTTTATTTCAGTTAGATTTGCATTAATATTTTGGTCATGTTTGCTTTTGCAATCCCTTTTTATTTTATTTCAGCCAACAAAAGATGTTTACATTTAGTTTATGTTTACCTCATTAATCTTGCATCTGCATCTTCATAATCTCCCTCATCATTTCTCAGACACACACAAGTGCATTTTTACTAATGTTGCATTGGCTGATTGCATTAGATATAAAGCGTTCATGTGACACTGTGAAGGATAACTTTATCTAAAATATATCATTTCATATTCCAGCAGCCTCTGAGGATTGTAACTAGATTGTTCTGGGCATATGGAGTTTTTGATTAGGCTATTAAGAATATTAGCTGTTATGAAAGTGACTGCAGAGCTTCTGTTTCATATCATTTAATAATGTCTCTGAAATAAGTCTATCAGCGAAGCTGGAGGAAATATGCGCTCCATTCTTTGAAGAGATGATCTGATTTGAGCAATTATGAGTCAAACGACACTATAAAATAAAAACTCGAGGCCAGAGTTATGAAACGGAAGCGAATATAAAGATGCCTCAGGATTGAAAATGCTGTGAATTGTCAGATCATATAATATGTTATGTTTGACTGGTTATTATGGGTCAGTGATCAGGAAGATGTCAAAAAGCATCTTTCTTCATTGATGTCTGTTCAGAAAAAGTGTATTCTGACAAAATAAAGTTTCTTACATGTGACATTTATACTATAGCATTCAAAAGTGTGAGGTCAATAAGATTTAATAATGATTATAATAATACTGTAATTCAGCAAGGACACATTACATTGGTCAAAAGTGACAGTACAAACATGTATAATGTTACAAGAGATTTCTGTTTTTAACTTTCTATTCATCAAAGAATCCTGATTTTTTTGTTTTTCTACAAAAATATGACTGTTTTCAACATAAGAAGTGCTTCAAATCCTCATATTAGAGTGATTTGTGAAGGATCATGTGACACTGAAGACTGGAGTAATGATGCTGAAAATTCAGCTTTAAATCACAGGAATAAATTACATTTGACAATATATTCACATAGAAAACAGATACTTTAAATTGTAATAATATTTCTCTATTTTTCCTGTATTTTTGATCAAATGAATGCAGTCTTGTGAGCAAAAGAGACTATACTACATCGCAAAGAATGAGTAAATATTTTGGTAACGCTTTACTTAAAGCCTTTATACTGTATGTTGTAATGCATTACAATCAAAAAGCATTATAATATTGGCAGAATCCTTGTGACATCTGAAGCCATTATACTTTCTAAAGGTGTAGCAAATGAATAGATACACATTACAATGCATTATAATTACAATTATTCATGATATCATACAAGGTGCATTACAAGGCATAATTGATGCATTAAAAAATAATATGCATTATATATAAACGCTTGAAGTAAAGTGTTACAAACAATTTGATAATGTTTCATATGGATAATATTCAGTTTTTGTGTGTGTGTGAATGTTAAAACTCATAGCATTATGAGTGAGGAACATATATATATAAAAAAATAAAATTCCATGTCAAGACCCGTTTAAATGTTGATTTGCTGGTTGCTGGATGTGAAGCGTGTGGCCCTTCGAAGGGAAAGGTGGGCGACCGGCTGCCCGGCGACTGTTTTAGCTTGATCTTCATGAATTATTAAAAGCCATGGTCATTTGCTGCGGTTAACCTCAATAATTCATACAGTTATGTAATGAAAGGCCTGAATGAAAGGCTTGTGGCCCCCGACCGCTGAGGAAACACTGGTGGAAACCTTCATCTGAAGCCCACCAGCTGCTCCGCTCTCCATGCCAAACACACCGCTGGGATTATTAATAAACAATGGAGACCTGTGGTGGAGAAGAGGAGAGGTGTTTCGCCAGCTGGCTCCACTTCACCTCCACGTCACTGCGTTCACAGAGAGTCTCTGCTACTGTACTTTCTGCGGGATTGATGGATTGGTTGAGGCTTTTGCGACGCATTGTGTCCATTTCTGAAAAGACAAACAATTCCCTCCTCTTTAAGTCTCAGTTACACAAAGATACGGACTCATGCTGAGTAAAAACTAGTGCAGGGCAACGATCGCATGCAAAATACAAGTTTGTGTGTACTGTGTATAATTATTTTGTATATGTA
Source organism: Rutilus rutilus (assembly GCF_951802725.1). Lineage (NCBI taxonomy): Eukaryota > Metazoa > Chordata > Actinopteri > Cypriniformes > Leuciscidae > Rutilus > Rutilus rutilus. Next base: position 1,595,235 of record NC_140221.1, read on the forward strand.
AATACACACACATGCATGTATATATTTAAGAAATATTTGCATGTATATACTGTATATTTATATATATAATTTAGATTATATGAAGAGTTCAGATGCAAAAGCCATTAAGTGCAATCTGAAATTTTCTTCTAGAATGAGCATTTTTATCAAGCTCGTATATTTAAGTGCAGTAATTTCACTTACATGACAATTAATAGGTCATTTTCATTGCCATTAAAGTGAAATAACTGAATTAAAGTGAATTTTCTTATGCACATGTATATATTTATATATATGTACAGTACCAGTCAAAAGTTTGGAAACATTACTATTTTTAATGTTTTTGAAAGAAGTCTCTTATGCTCATCAAGCCTGCAGTTAAAAAAAACACAAAAAACACACAAAAAAAACGGTAATATTATGAAATATTATTGCAATTTAAAATAATGGTTCTCTTTTTTAATATATTTTAAAATGTAATTTATTTTTGTGATGCAAAGCTGAATTTTCATCAGCAAGTACTCCAGTCTTTGGTGTCTTATGATCCTTCAGAAATCATTCTAATATGATGATTTGATACTCAGTTATTATCAATGATGGAAACAGTTGTGCTGCTTAATATATTTTTTTGGAATACTTTTTTCAGGATTCATTGATGAGTAAAACGTTAACAGCATTTATTCAAAAAAACAGCATTTATTCAAAATAAAAACATTTCTAACAATATAAATCGTTACCATCACCTTTTATCAATTTAACGCATTCTTGTTGAATTAAAGTACTAATTTCTTAAAAAAAAAAATAGTTATTGTTCCCAAACTTTTGAACGGTAGTGTGTATTGTTACAAAAGATTTCTATTCTAAATAAATACAGTTCTTTTTAACTTTTTATTCATCAAATAATCCTGAAAAAAGTATCTCAGGTTATAAAAAAAATATTAAGCAGCACAACTGTTTCCAACATTGATCATAAATCATCATATTAGAATGATTTCTGAAGGATCATAAGACACCAAAGACTGGAGTACTTGCTGATGAAAATTCAGCTTTGCATCACAAAAATAAATTACATTTTAAAGTATATTAAAAAAGAGAACCATTATTTTAAATTGTAATAATATTTCATAATATTAGTTGTTTTTTTTTGTTTGTTTTTTTTGTTTTTTTTTAACTGCAGGCTTGCTGAGCATAAGAGACTTCTTTCAAAAACATTAAAAATAGTAGTGTTTCCAAACTTTTGACTGGTACTGTATGTATATATGCATATACAAAATAATTATACACCGTACACACACATATATTATGTTAACACAAACTTTTATTTTGGATGTGATTAATTGCGCTTAATTGTTGCCCAGCACTAATAAAAAACCTTTTTGAATTACATGTGTGTAGGTGAAATACAGTATGCAGAAACTGTATATAGTTTTAATGTAGAGGTTATGCGTTGACGTCACTCCCTCAGCCGGCCTGAGCTGCAGAAGAGCTGAGAGTGACTGGAGTTAATAGAGGAAACTGAGGAAACGCCAGTAAAACCAACGATTACCAGTTTAAACTGAAGCTTGGACTCGATATAGTGTTTCTTACGACTCACCACAGATCCAGTGATCATGGATACTGACATGCAGCAGGAATCGTGTTTCCTCACATTTATATGAGCCTGATTTCCACGCCGGGGAAATACATAAAGCAAAGCCTGTGAACGCTTTATATAAATACAATATAAGTCTAAATCCATGTGATCACTTATATTAATGTTATATATAGCATCATATCATCCAGCACTAAAACTTGTATAGTTTCATGTCAGTGTTTATTTAAAAACATCCGATTATGCAGAATATACGATGGTAAATATTTAATTGATGAGTTGTCAATACAATATATAACAATACAATGTGTTTTACCCTTAAATTCAGCATATTGACACAAAATGAAACCTGCAAATCCAGCTTTCTCTGCCTGGATCCAGTTGTTTCTGTTTCATTTGCTTCTCTGTTCTGTATCTTTCGGCAGTCTGTAAAAATATTCCTCAGATTTCTTGTCAAATCTATTTGTACAGTCAATCTCAAAGCTCTTTCCCGTTTTAGATGTGATTCGTGTTTTTTGTGGCATTCACGCTGAAAGCCAATGCTGCCGCTCAGTGTGTGTGTGTGTGTGTGTGTAACCACAGTCACGCGCTGTACAGCAAATATAGAAAATGATTCATCAATAATAATTAGGTTTTTATCTTTGGTATTATTTTTCTCTATAGAAAATAATAATAAATTACAAATAAATTAAGAATTACACAATATTATATTATCAGCAAGTATTTTTATTTATTTTATATATACTTTGATGATGATTTGAAGCACATTGAATACAATTGTACAAGGTCTAAAAAAGGCCAGATTGTCTTTTATCTTGGTGAAACATTCGTCATTTGTCTCATATACTCGGATGACCAACACTCGTGGGTTTAACATGAGAGCGCTTTGATAACTAACAATCACAGATCTCTACATCTAAATGTTAATGGTTTCCTCTGGACTCTATTATTTCCCAGTTGGAAACGGTTTAATGTACGAGGAGGAGCAGACGTGACTCAGCATAATAAAGCATCAAGTATCCTCTCCAGCAAAACTCCCAGATCTTCTCTCACTACCTACAATTACTCCGTGACTGACAGCACCTTCCACCCAGATTTACATTTCGCTTTAAAGCCAGCAAGACTTATAATTGAGTCTTAAGAATAGCTGTTCCGAGATCAGAGGTCACGGAGAGGCGAACTGCTATCGGAAAACCACTCAAGAAAAGAGAACAGATAAAAGCAATAAAGATTGTCGTTTTTGTGGCCGGCGGTCGCTTCCGTGTTTTCTCCAATTTCTTTAAAGAGAGATGCTTTAGAGATACTCACACAACGACAGGTAATCTCTGCCTGTGCTTAATGGATTAGTTCACCTAAAAATGAAAATGAAAACATTTACTTTCCTTAGTGAAACACAAAAGGAGATATTCAGCAGAGTCTGTGTTTCTGTTATAAGAAAAGTGGATGGTTATTTATTCTGTCAAACTGCAAAAATCACAAAATGGTATCACAAAAATCCACGTATAAAGCTATTGAAAGTGGGCGCCAAAGTTTCCAACCAAGACTCATTGGAAAAAATTTAACGTTTTTGCAAAACTCCCAAAATGTACCTTATTTAAGACTTATTGTCATGCACAATACTATGTAATGAGCTCCACATTATGGTATAGTGCATGATTTGTAAACAAATTCAGATGTGGGCTGGATCTGGGTCAACACTGTGTTGCTGTCTGGATACATGTAAATGTAAATGTAATCAGCTCCATATGTGTGTCTTTTCTGCTGTAGTAAACTTGCTCTGAATCTCACCTGATACAGCACTGCACTCGTGATGTGAAGCGCTCGGATACGTGATAAAAGAGCTCAAAGATTTGCAGAAGCAGCTAAAATAGCATGTTTGCTTCAGCAAATGTGTTTTTCATCTCACATTTGCTTTTTTTAACACTATTGGTGGTTTAGTGTAGGTGCTACGTTATTTCCAAATGCATTAGAGCCTTAGTCTTTTAGTGCCAATCACATGACATTTCACAAGTTCCTTTGCCGCTTCAACTCGCTTAGATCTTAGATAAACCTTCCAGTGGGACTACTAATGCGTGGACGATGAGTACGGTAGACCACTAATGCGTGGATGATGAGTACGATAGACTACTAATGCGTGGACGATGAGTACGGTAGACCACTAATGCGTGGACGATGAGTACGGTAGACCACTAATGCGTGGACGATGAGTACGGTAGACCACTAATGCGTGGATGATGAGTACGGTAGACTACTAATGCGTGGATGATGAGTACGGTAGACTACTAATGCGTGGATGATGAGTACGGTAGACTACTAATGCGTGGATGATGAGTACGGTAGACTACTAATGCGTGGATGATGAGTACGGTAGATGATGAGTACGGTATAGACTACTAATGCGTGGATGATGAGTACGGTAGACTACTAATGCGTGGATGATGAGTATGGTAGACTACTAATGCGTGGATGATGAGTACGGTAGACTACTAATGCGTGGATGATGAGTACGGTAGACTACTAATGCGTGGGTGATGAGTACGGTAGTGATGAGTACGGTAGACTACTAATGCGTGGATGATGAGTACAGTAGACTACTAATGCGTGGATGATGAGTACGGTAGACTACTAATGCGTGGATGATGAGTACGGTAGACTACTAATGCGTGGATGATGAGTACGGTAGACTACTAATGCGTGGATGATGAGTACGGTAGACTACTAATGCGTGGATGATGAGTACGGTAGACTACTAATGCGTGGATGATGAGTACGGTAGACTACTAATGCGTGGGTGATGAGTACGGTAGACTACAAATGCGTGGATGATGAGTACGGTAGACTACTAATGCGTGGATGATGAGTACGGTAGACTACTAATGCGTGAGTGATGAGTACGGTAGACTACTAATGCGTGAGTGATGAGTACGGTAGACTACTAATGCGTGGATGATGAGTACGGTAGACTACTAATGCGTGGATGATGAGTGGTAGACTACAAATGCGTGGATGATGAGTACGGTAGACTACTAATGCGTGGATGATGAGTACGATAGACTACTAATGCTTGGATGATGAGTACGGTAGACTACTAATGCGTGAGTGATGAGTACGGTAGACTACTAATGCGTGGATGATGAGTACGGTAGACTACTAATGCGTGAGTGATGAGTACGGTAGACTACTAATGCGTGGATGATGAGTACGGTAGACTACTAATGCGTGGATGATGAGTACGGTAGACTACTAATGCGTGGATGATGAGTACGGTAGACTACTAATGCGTGGACTACTAATGCGTGGATGATGAGTACGGTAGACTACTAATGCGTGGATGATGAGTACGGTAGACTACTAATGCGTGGACTACTAATGCGTGGATGATGAGTACGGTAGACTACTAATGCGTGGATGATGAGTACGGTAGACTAGTAATGCGTGGATGATGAGTACGGTAGACTACTAATGCGTGGATGATGAGTAGAGTAGACTAGTACGGTAGACCACTAATGCGTGGATGATGAGTACGGTAGACCAGTAATGCATGGATGATGAGTACGGTAGACCAGTAATGCGTGGATGATGAGTACGGTAGACCAGTAATGCGTGGATGATGAGTACGGTAGACCAGTAATGCGTGGATGATGAGTACGGTAGACTAGTAATGCGTGGATGATGAGTACGGTAGACTACTAATGCGTGGATGATGAGTACGGTAGACTACAAATGCGTGGATGATGAGTACGGTAGACTACTAATGCGTGGATGATGAGTACGGTAGACTACTAATGGATGATGAGTACGGTAGACTACAAATGCGTGGATGATGAGTACGGTAGACCACTAATGCGTGGATGATGAGTACAGTAGACTACAAATGCGTGGATGATGAGTACGGTAGACTACTAATACTAATGAGAATCCGAAGTATGATTTACTAACCCTAGAATGGAAAACATTCTCCCTAATATCTTATTTTATGTTTTCAAAATTGTTTGAATGTTTGTAATGTGCACATTCATAGGTGGTCTATTCCTCAACATTCCTGCAACAAACATCTTAAAAATAATGAAACGGTCAGATGGGAGAATCTCCTTGTGTAAAATAATATATTGCATTGTCCTCGGGCTAGTTAATATTCTCTTTGGATGAGCTCTCCAAATCACTCCAGTGTAGTTCTGCGGCTTTTAACCCGTTCACAGACGAGCTTCAAAGCGGAGGAGGCCGAAGCTTCAGAGAATGTTGTTAGTCTGTTTTTCTAAACTAAAGTGCAATATCAGCTCGGAAAGAGAGAACAGAGGCAGAGAGGAAAGTAAAAAGCCTTGGATTTGATCCGCCGGGACCGAGTCGGTGACGTGAGCGTGTGCTTGATTTCCCCATAATTACCCAGAGTATTTTTGCCCTCTGTTTCTGCCCCTGCCTTCGTCGAAGAGAGCAGCTATTCTTTAATCTTGTCACTTCTCCAGACTATGGAAGTGGGCTCTGGAAGTACCTATTAGAGGAAGGAAATTGCACTGGGCTCTCCCTTTGGCCCTTCTGGATGGTTTGAGAAATGAAGAAAGAAGGGGTCATGGGAGAGAAGGAGTGCTGGACTAAAAGCGTGGAGAGACTCTGATGGGGCAGAACGCCTCGAGAGACGATGCACGCCGGGATCGGCCCGATGTGGATTTGGAGGAGAGTAGAGGAAGTATAATGAAAGGAAGAAGCGCAGAAATAGACGACTTTTGCCTTCAATTTAAACATCCTGAAACCTTTTACTTTAGAAATGTGTCAGATAATAAGACTTGATGCTAGTGTATATATATATATATATATATATATATACAGTACAGTGCAAAAGTCTTAGGCATGTTAATCCCCCCCCCCCCAAAAAAAACCCCAACAACTGGTTTTAAGTCAGTTATTTATATCTTTTGCTGTAGTGTGTCAGTAGGAAATATCAGTTTACATTTCCAAACATTCTTTTTGCCATTAATTGTAATAATCCAGTGAGATTTGTGTATGCACAAGGAGTCTGACAACAGCCGGTATGATCTGATCTCACCATCATCGAGTCCGTCTGTGATTACATGAAGAAACAGAAAACACTGAGACAGACTAAATCCAGAAGAACTGCGAGAACGTCTCCGAGATGTTTGAAGAAACCCTAACCCTAACCCTAACCTTTTGTGTTTTCTTGTTTTATGCATTTCATGAGATCATGCTTAAAATAAGAGAGAAACAAATCTTATGTACTTCTAAAGTAAATGTATCTTAGATTTACTGGAACATATGGGCAAATACAGGATAATATTATGCCTTAAACAACAAGAAGATGGACTTTTGGTCCCCGGATCTGAGAGTCTGTAATGATGCACTCCTCTTTTCCTTAATAACACAACATGGTTTGTTTAAAGACTTGATGCACTAAGTGGACTTTTAATTTAGGATACAGTGTGAGGGATTATTTATGAGATAATATGTACTTTATGGAATCTCACTTGACACTTTATAAATGTTGTTAAGGCTGAAGTGTTTCAGCTATAGTGAGCCAGCCGCAGGTTTATAGAGACACCGTACAAGCTTTATTATGCTCGTCTTGTAGATAAGATCAAACTTTCTACTTCAAAATATCATGTGTTTGTAATTATTTATGAAATTTACCAGCAATTTCTGAGTGAATTTTTTTAAATCCTACACCATTTGTCAGTGTGTGAGTTGTGGTATTATATAATGCACTAAAGTGAATTTATGCAGGATAAAAAAAAATAAAATAATGGCCCTAAAATATTCCATTTTCTTTAGGCAAAAGATAATTTTTACTTTGATTTTAAAGAGAAGTCGTATTTCTTTGTGAGATTCACGACTTGAGTCTCACAGTTAATGCTGAGTTATGAAGTCATTACAACGTTTTAATTCCATTTCAGATGTTAAGATGGGGTAATGAACTTGCTTTGGGGTTAGACGTGTGATTCAGCGTGTTTGACGTGTGAGAGTGTTTCGGGCCGAGAGGATTGGGCTGTTGACATTTCACATGATCTGACAGTTAAAACAGGCATGAGCCTGCTGATTCAGCTACACACACACACACACACATTTACACATTCTATCCAAAGCGACTTACATTGCATTTCAAGGCACACATTTACATTCTTTCAGTTCAGTTCATTCAGTTCTTGCTTTCCCTGGGAATCGAACCCATGACCTTGGTGTTGCAAGCGCCAACGCTCTACTGTTTGAGCAACAGGAAAGCTCACACACACACGCACACACATCTGTGCTCCAGGCAAATCATAAACGATCACATCACTGCAGTGTGTTTGTGCCGGTAATGATTCGGTGAGCTCAGCGGAGAGTATCGCTGACTTCACTGCAGTCGACAGCCAGCAGAACAGATTTACCTGAGTGAACAACAAACCTGGAGTCGTCAACAGTTTGTGCACAAGAACACTTAATACTTCAATTGTCAATTCGGTTACACTTTATTTCAATAGTCAAGTCTACTAACTATAAATAACATCGCACCTCCGTGTCAACTAAGTCTCATTAGAGTATTACTGCCAGATTAGGGTTTGGGTTTGTAGAATACATTTGACATGTAGTTGTAAAGTAACTTATAGTCAGGAGAATGTCTGTTAAGGAGCATCAAAAGAAAGAGTTAGCAGATATTACAGGGTTTTTTTTTTCCTATTGCTAACACACAATTTTGCAAACTAGGCTGGTTTTATCAAAATACTGAACACAATTCACAAAACCACACATGCAAAATACCTCATATATCCTGCATAATGAAGCACTGCAACCACAACTACATATAGCATTATCAAAATCAAACTTTTGCACGAAATGGCGCACACTTGCGCAGATTTGTGTCTAACCAACTACACACTGTCGGGCATAATGAAGAGCACTCTCATCTTTACTATGCTTTGCCATAATACTATAAAATAGTTCAAATTGTAGGAAAATTCTTCAGATTGTTCACACGCACAGAAATATTTGCAGATACACACACACACACATGCTGTTGAAACATTTTATTTTTTTATTTTTCACCAAACAAGTCAGTGCAACATATGCACAGCAGATATATTAATAATATTTTATAATATATTTACACTGGACTGAACAAAAGTGATGAAGTGTTGAAGATTGAAGTGTTAGCAGTTAAGCGTTGAGGTGTCTGGTCAGGTGACGCATGTGTCGACCAATCAGATCATGGAGTGTCATTTTGAATGGCAGTGTTTTGAAATAGCAATCATGTGACTTTATGTCAGATTGTGTGTGTTATGCAGAGACCTGTGTTCGGTGTGTTTAAAAAGTGCCATTTTGAATTGCAAAATGTGTGTAAAGCAGAAAATGTGTCTTTTGGAGACTTGAGAAGAGGTTTTGCTCTCTGTGTGTCAGTGTAAATAATTGTGCTGTGTGTGTGTGTCATTTTAGTGTGTTAGAAACTGGAAAAAACTGTAAGCAGACAGTCTACTAATACTATAATGTCTGATAGTTGACATGCTATTCTTACAGTAAAGTGTTCTGTCAAAATAAACTGCTACTGTAAATTCAACTAGTTGTAAGCCTGAAAATGCAAGTCTTTTAACACATTAGTTATGAGCCTTTAGTGTAAACGCTTTAACGCTGAGACGCTCAACGTTTCGTCAGAAACTCATTACCGCCTCTGGCCTCAAATTGGATAATCTGTGCGTTCATGTTTTCTAAATAGTAATATTTTAAGCGTATGGCTTTTCAGTTTCACCCCAGAAATATGTTAATTCAAATAAAGTGGTTGGATCACAACCCATGGGGCTTAGGGGTCAGCGTATGATCATTTATTACAGCTAATAAACACTGATGGAGCAAATGCGGCTCTCGTTGCCTTTGCATTGGGTTTACAGGATCACTCTCCTGTGGACATTAAATCATGTAGAGGTTTTCTCCTTTCAGTATCTATAAAACATCCCGGATAAACCTCCAGATGTGTCCTGAGATGAGCGGCATCTGATATCTCTCTGTGACGAGTGATTTTGCACGGCTCTTTAAATTAGTGAGAGTGTGTGTGTGTGTGTGTTTGATTCTCTCCCCAGGGCTTTATGAAGATGATTACGCTCCGGGGAGTGTGTGAGATTCAGGGGTCACGCGTGTCTATTTTAGGCTGTAATGGAGCGAAACTTTAAAGTATGTAAATGCGAGCAGATTTGCTTTGAATCTGCGTATTATAAATCAATGCTAAACTACAATCATCGCAGCTCTCGGCTGTGGCAAAGGTAGACCGTGAGATATAATGCTATTGAACTATGATTGAATTTTCAGCAGCCATAACTTCAGTCTCGCATCGTTCTAATATGAGGATTCACTGCTCAAGAAACATTTATGATTATTATCAGTGCTGAAAACAAGTTGTGCATTCTTGTATGAATAGAAAGTTGAAAAGAACGGAAACTTTATTATAATAGCATTATAAATGTCTTTCCTGTCACTTTTGTCCTTGCTGAATAAAATGATTAATTTCATTCATTAGTTCAAATGAAAAACAAAACACATGTGTATATGTATTTCTTGAATATATCATACAATATATACATATTGATTATATTTAACAATATATTTCATTTATATTGAATTAAAAACAACAGTTTTACCACATATTTGTGTATAGCATGCATTTACACTATATTCATTCAATCCTACTTTCCATCTTATTTAACTTTTGAATTCCTTTCAGGCTAAATTAATATTTGCCTACAAAGCTAGTTTGAAGAACTTGAGCAAAAGCCTTTAGATGAAATGATTTTAAGATTGTGACAAACATAAATGTGTAGTTCAGTCATGAAACTCTAGGGGGCGCAGGCTCATCAGTCCTTTACATGCAATCTGCAGGGCATCACATTATTACCGCATTGCACAATCTGATTGGCCTCTGCTGATCCTGCAGCCAATGAGATGGCTTGCTCAACCTTCTGGTTCAGTGTTTGCTGTGAACCCCTCCCCCTCCCCAGCTCCACCTGCTGGATCTGCTGCAGGACTGATGCATGTCTCTTTATGCAGCGCCAGCTTGTCTTACATGCTCATTATTAGCAGTAGCAAGTACATACAAAAAAAAAAAAAAAAAAAAAAAAAATGCTTCCTTACAATTTTAAGTACAATCAACTTGGATGTTTAAGTCATTTCAACTTAAATTACATTAAACTGAAAAAAAAAAAAAAAAAAAGTTGAATCTTGAATAATATAAAAAAGTTGAAAATTGCTTAACTTATTTTGATGAGTTAAAGCAAAATATGTTGTCATATTTTTTTTTTTTTTTACAGTTGCTATCTATACTAGTCCGCCAAGACCAAATGCATTAACATTGCCATATTCAATAAGATGCTAAACCTATTCAGAGACTTAAGTACTGAAACTCACACCTCTTACAAAAGATCCTACTAAACAAAACTGGAAAAAAATAAACTAAATAAAAATCATAAATCCAGTAAAGGGTTGCCTGATAGTCTGTCTGATTCCTGAGCCAGATAACAGATATTAATACAACTCTTTCTTGTATTTGACTCGAGGCGGTTGTAGCTCACATACTGTATACATTACATATGCCCTTATGACACCTGATATGGAAGATTCGGCTCAGATGTGTTTACGGTCTGAGCAATCAGTGTGTGTGTGTGTGTGTGTGTGTGTGTGTGTGTGTGTGAGATCTAGTAGAGCATGAAACACTAAATCTACTTCTTCTGCTCACTCAACCTTTATCACTTTGCTATTGACCTTGTCAAATCTGAGAAGACTTCTATTGCTGGTTTGTGTTTACGTCTGCCATGAAGCCAAGCGATCTTCATAATCATATTTGTCTACGAGATGATTATGATTACCATGGGAGCCCTTGACACCAGAGTAATGTGATATCGGAAGTGCTTCCAGATGTTCCAGAAGAGTGAAAAATTACTGTAAGGACTTTAATTATAATGACCCTGACAAACAACATAATCAATAGTAGATCAATCTGAATTTGGTTTTCTGAATAGAGTCTAAAGGAAAGTTTCCTTCAAATCAGCTGAAAATGATCTTGCAATGTTCCAGGTTCAAGTTCAGCTCCATTGAGATCATTTTGATTATCAGAGTAAATTATTCAGAAGAAAAGGAAAGTCTATATCTGCCAGAAATGTGAAGCTTGTATTGCTGCTGAACACATTCACTATTCGAGTTGTAAAGCTTCTAAATGCTTCTAAAGTTCGAGTTGTATGAATTTGTGATTATTCATTATCGATGCAATTCCTGTGCGCAATTTTTTTTTTCCGTTATGTAAACAATCCTTTTATGCTTTTCTTATTTGTCCTGCGAAAATTACGTGGTCGTGTCATTAAAGTCGGCAGACAATTACGATATATCAGTTTATATAAAGTTACACCCTGCAGAGCTCATTCCATATATTAAAATATGTTAAAATTAAACAGATAATTATTTAAAAAATAACATATTTTGATTGAATTATGTTTTTTGTCCAGTGGTGCGACTGTCCAGGGATCATTCCTTACATTTTTAGAAGTACAAATTTATTAAATGCTATTAATTAAATATGAAGTCTTCACTTAAAAAAAAAAAAAAAAATATATATATATATATATATATATATACACATTTTTTTTCAGGATTTATCCGTTTTTTTCTTTTGCCGAATCAACATTCACTGATGTTAAAAAAAGTGCAAATTTATTAAATGCTATTAATTAAATATTAAGTCTTCACTAAAAAAAAAAAAAAAAAAAGTATATATACAGTATATATATATATATATATATATATATTTTTTTTAATGATTTATCAGTTTTTTTCTTTTGCCGAATCAACATTCACTGATGTTAAAAAAGTGCAAATTTATTAAATGCTATTAATTAAATATTAAGTCTTCACTTAAAAAAAAAAAAAAAAAAAAAAAAAAAGTATATACAGTGCAATGCATAAGTGAATACACCCATGCTAAAGTTGACTAAAAAGAGGAATAAAAAATCATATTTTGGAAATTGAACTTAATGCCTTAATTTAAAATATTTGGAAAAATCCAACCCATAAAATAGCCCCACATCATCACATAGCCTTCACCATACCTAGAGATTGGCATGGGGTACTTTCCATAAGATCATCTCTCAATGCAAATCAAACTAGCTATTAGGCTAACTGAAATAAAACCATGCCAATCTCTAGGTATGGTGAAGGCTATGTGATGATGTGGGGCTATTTTAATTCCAAAGGCCAAGGGAACTTTATCAGGATGCATAGTATCCTAAAAAAAAATAAAAAAAAAATACTTAAAAATAAAAATCTGCCTGCCTCTATGGGAATTTAACATAGGGGTGTACTCACTTATGCACCATGTATTTTAAGGAAGAACATTTATTTATTTACGATACATTATTCATTCACAAAGAAAAATGGTGTCCTTAAAGGTTGGATTTTTCCTAATTTTTTAAATTAAGGCATTAAGTTCAATTTCCAAAATATGATTTTTTATTCCTCTTTTTAGTCAACTTTAGCATGGGTGTATTCACTTATGCATTGCACTGTATATATATATATTTTTTTTTTCATGATTTATCAGCTTTTTTCTTTTGCTGAATCAACATTCACTGATGTTAAAAAAAGAAGTACAAATTTATTAAATGCTATTAATTAAATGTTTTCTTTAGGAAATTAAGTCTTCACTTTAAAAAAAAAAAAAAATATATATATATATATATATATTCATGATTTGTTATCACATTTTTCTTTTTCTTTTGTCGAATCAACATTCACTGATGCTATTCAGATAACACAATATTTTGAGTTTCTGTTGATTAAACAATTATTATTTTCTTTGTATTAACTCAACTATTTAGTTTCAATGAACTGGCAACCATCACGTGCATTAAGTTAAACCAACAATATATTTTTTCACAGTGATTAAAATCTTGTTGATGTTTTTTTTACAGTAGATCATTGATTAAATAATGCATCCTAATCACAGCATAGTCGGATCAGAAAGGCATGACTTTGTTTTAATATTTTTAAAAAATGATGCTATTTTTCGGCACTTTTACATATAGCTAAAAAGTTATTAATGACAGTTCAGTTTGAATGTTAAAAAATAATTATAATTACTGTGCATTTATTACTCGAAAGACTACACTGAATATTTATACTTTGATATCGTATAAAAAGAACCAGTGAAATGAAGTTGTAAGAAAAAGCATCTATTAATCTACACTTTACCTTAATAAATAAATAAATAAACAAACAAGAAAGTGTCGCACTAGATCCATCAAGATGCCAGCAACACATCACATCCAGCAGGAGATAGCAGATTACGGATGACTCTGGTCCTCAAAATGAGGAATTAATGCTCATAACTCCGGCATATGCTTGTTTTTGTCACTTTCACGCACATATGCAGATTTCGACTTAAATTAAATCAAACCACTGGCTTCCTTCATGTATATTCATGAGATCTGTAAGTGTGGCGTGTTTCAGCTAAAGGTGTGGGTCTGAGTTTGCCATCTGTCTCGCGTCCCAGAGGAGCTCTGATTTATGGAGCGCGCCGTTCCCTTCGTTCCCCTCAATCCCACAAAATCATGCTTAAATAAGAACAATGTACAAAAAAGCTTGTGCGTTAAAGGTCCGGTTTGAGTCTCCGGAAGCGTGAGGGATTGAGCCACACACGTCTGAGCTCGGCCGGGAAGCAAAATGAAGGAAAAACAGCGTGAAGTGTGAAAATTAGGTCACAAAAAGTCTGAGAAAAACATGGTCTGGAAATGAAGCAGCAGCCGGATCGCAACTCAGACATTACATCGACAGTCAAACCAACATTTATCCAGACACCTTTCTCACATCATCACAGATTATAGTTTAGAAAATGGTAATACAATATGATATATCAGTTTTGTCCGTCCTTCTGTTAGACTGTCTCACACATGAATTATGTTGAATATCTGTCAGCTGTTAAATTTAACTACACAATTAGATAATACCAGTTTAGCTCAACCAATCACCAAGCAATGCTTCATTGTGTTCAGTCTGTGTGTAAAAAGAGCAAGAAAACACACTTCAGCAAAACATGATCAGCTCAAAGTGTCCCAATCATTTTTGGTCCCAAGTTTTCACTGTATGAATCATTTTTGGGTATAATATGTCACAGTTTACTTTATTTTGCTCTCCTCACTCACACAATAGTCTAGTAGCCCATAGAGCCCCATTGTGAACCCGGAAATGTTCAGTACACCGAAGTTTTATTGCAGAAATGTTAAGTATGGGTTCCCACCATACAGAAACTGTTGGATGCTAATTTACATATGTTGAGCAATTTGCATAATTAGCATAATTAGCGTCCATTTTGACCACATATTATGCACTGTATGGGCAATTTCTACAATATGTGAGTCGTTTTAGAGGATGCTGATTTCAGTTCTGGCACTTTCAGACTTCAAAATGGTTATTCTATAACAAATTTGGATACATTTTGACATTTTTTTATTAAGAACTATAGTGTCCTGCACACAAGAAGATATCTGGTGTCTGAATGATGTTTGGTTTGACTGCACATCTAATAACGGACGCCGGAAACGCTGCCTGAAAGGTCGGCTTCGGCTCCGGGACGTTAGGAAAACTGCAGCCCAAACACTTTCTGCTGTGGTATTTTTAGGCCACGCATTGCTTGCCGAGGCACGTCGGAGCGGGACCATCTACGAAACAAATGTCAGCTTGTGAAACTCCGGCGTATTACACGCTGAGCGGAGATGACAGCGCTGCTCTTTCTGAGTTTTATAGGGCAGGAGGAAAACACTCATCCGTCTTGGGCTCTGATAAGCAGGGCAATTTCCAGCCAATATTTGCAGTGATAAACTATGTTTCAGTAACTAGTCCAGCAGGAGAGAGTCTTGGGTGGTTGCTAGGGTGTTCTGGATGGTTGCTAGGTGTTTTCCTCCTGTTTGTTGTTGAAAGATTCCCATATCACTGCGATTTTCCACTTTCTATTTGGCGTGGGATTCTCCTTCAATCACTCATTCATGTCTTTAGCATGCAACATAGCACAGTAATGTCTTTAGCACAGACAGTCCCTTGTGAAAAGCAAACTTAACTATTAACAATAGCAATAATGCACTTTAAAAGAATATACTTGTGAACTGAATGTTTTAATCGGACAATTATTGCATGTTAATTGCAAACAAATGAAAATCTAGTGTAGTTTGAATTTATATTAAATGCAATGTTGAGTGTCTTTTGACCCAGTAAGTACATATTTATGTGTAATTTCATAGTTACTTCTATTGTCTTTGTTGAAATATGGTTAAAGTGTGCAATGACAAGCCTTTATGGCAAACTAAAATATACTTTAATGTATTTTATATTGAAACTTGTATGTCTTGTATTTAGATATATACACATTTGTAATGAATTTGCAATTTAGTGGATTTAAAATACATTAACGTTATATTTAATATTTGATAACACTTTAGTTATGTGCTTTATTATATTAGTCAGCACATCAAAATAAGTGCACTTCTTTAAAGCATTACAAAATATTATTAAGACATGATTATAGTATTAATTTAGTGAAACTGTGGAAGATATGCCACAGTTGATTGAACTAAATGTAAATGTATTTTACTTTTCATAAGTTCAGATATATTGCATCTGCTTAAGAAATGCATTTTTGGTTATATATCAAACAATGAAAAAATAAATGATACTATTATATTTGAAACTAGTCGCAACGAGTCGTATTAAGTGAGTCATTCTATCAAACGATTCATTCAAACTGGCTGATTCATTCATTCATGAAAGCAACAAGTGTCCACTGGCTTTATGAGTGAGTCATTGAATCATTGACTCACCCGATTCATTCTAAAACGGTGAATCACTTAAGAATGAAACACCGCTGGGTGTGTATTAGTATTTTCATTGGCAAAATAGGCAACTGTGTGTCTAAAGATGGTCAGTTATGGTCATATAATCAACTTATTGTTGCTGTTGTATAAAATGAATATCACATTTTGCAATCTTTCCTCATGTGATACTGCTTAACTATATTATGTTCTAAACACGAAATACAAGAACTCATAAGGGCAGTTCATATCTTGAATTTTGTGGGCATTTTTATTCATTTTTGTGACATTTTAGACCTTGCTTGTCGCTATTTTACATCAACGCCAGACTAGCTTGCACATTGTTAAAATCCAGCTTTTAATGTTGTCTATGTGGTGTTTTTAAAGGTGCTGTATGTAACTTTTTTTATAAAATGAATCCTTTTTTTATTGCCCGTCTGTGAAGGGGTTGTAATCACACATTACAATGATCCACTTTTCGTGTTTTGCTATTACCTCTGAAGGCCAGTATTCCTATTTTTATGTGAAGTCTCCGGGTCGGATTTTCTGCGAAATCCACCGGATGTGACGTGCATGCGCGCTCCCGAGCCTCTCCGTTTTATATATACAGTCTATTGCGACGGCACTGCAGCTAACGACATGGAGTCTGATAACACCAAAAAACGACCTGCCTCCAGCACAACACAGACTCCAACACAAACTAAAAAAAAAAAAAAAAAATGTTTTATCTGCTGAAGCTCGTCAGGCCAAACGTCAATCGGATCGACTCAGGACGAAAACACGGATCAACATTGGCAGAGCGTTTGAATTATGGAGAGACCTCTGCTTTGTTTTAGGTTTAAAACCGACCCTGAGTTGGCTTTCATCCTTTTGGACAGGTAAGCTAACAATACTTCAAAGCATGTAAAATATATTGTGATTTTGTGCTTTAGTTGGCTCAAGTTAGACATCATTAGTTCGCCAGCTAACGCCGACCATTTGCTAACGTTATCTGATGTGAAAGACTACAGTTGTAACTTTATTGCTTTTCACGAGCACGAGCGCTGTTGTTGCAATCTGAAACATCACCGCTAGATGCCGCTGGAACCTACATACAGCACCTTTAACCTGCTATAAGACAAAGCATGTGTAAGTTCATAAGTCGACAGCATTGCTGAGTATTTCCTCCTTAAAACTGCAGTGAACCAAAGACAGTCTCAAAAACACGCTTTGAAATCGCTGGTGTTTCTGACGTCACAAACTACCTTGTAACCAATCAGATCAACATGTGATCGTCAACCAGTGGATCTCTGAGCTGAGCGAGTGAGTGGAGGCGGGGCTCATTTGCATATTCATAGAGCCGCGCATACTAAATGAGGCAAGGGTGTCGAGTTACATTCAAGCTAATTTAAAGCATGAAGAACTTTTTTTTCAAGAATAACACGTTTAAAAATGTCATTTTGGTGATCAAAGATGAGTTTTAAGTGATAAAGTTAAGACTACAGGGGGACTATAGAACGCAGGGCTATTGCTTCAGTAAGGCTGACTGTGTTGAGATGTTTTAATTTCACAGTTTCACAGCGAATGAAGGCGAGTGTTTTCTGCTGAACCTACTCAAGTTTATAAGGCTTTAACACACAGTTTGAGTGATTTCTTCTGTTCGTCCTGTTTGACAGGTGTGACAGTCACAGGTTTGAGGTTTCTGAATTTTGGTGTTGTGAGATCTTCAGTCAAACTGAAGGAATCTCATGTAAAGACCCCGAGGACGTCACGTGTGCTTTGGTGCAGTAAACAAACGTGTTTTCATGGCGAGTGGGTGGAATGCTAAGTTCCTCGTCCCGGTATGAGCTTACAAATGACCGCGGGACTCGAGCGATTAGCATATCTGTTCAAACATGCTGACAAAGGAGACACATGGTGTTCACGATCGGGAAGCAATGGAGAAAAATCCCTATCCTTCTTCGGTCAGGCATTTGTTTTCATGAAACTTCCATTTGCTTGATGAAAACAGAAAGGAAAACAAAGCAATTGTACAGACGTGGGTTCATCCATCTATAAAACTGAAGATAATTTAGTGGCGTGTTTAGCCGGTCTCTCAGAGCGGCACAGACGTTTCGGCTGATTCTGGAGACGCCTACTGACTTGTAAATCTGTATAAAGTCAAAATAGATTTTGTTGAAAGAAGTGCACTTAACTGTATTGAATGCGCAGTTGTAGTGTAAGACAAACCTTGAAAATATATCAAAAGAAACTGTACTTGCAGATAATATAATATTAATTGAAATAAAGGATTCGTTAAGTGCACTGGGAGAGAGTACACTCTCATGACTTTTTGAAGCATTGTTTAAATAATCTTTTTCATGTTTTAAAGAAGTGCACTTAATCTGAGTAATTAGTAATTATGAAATTACATATAAAGATGTACTTAACTCCTACTCGAATGGGTCAAAAATTCTCTTAAACAATAAAACTCTTAAATGATTGCATTTAATCTACATGTAAACAGTAATACTTTTTAATTTAATTGCATTTAACATGGAATAAAGTGTCTGAAAACATTACATTCAGTCCACACTTCTCTTTTCCTTCTTTAAAAGTGTTTTTTCCTTAATAAGTACTTTTTTTTAAAGTGTACTTCTTTTCCAGGGACCAAAATAATAGACAGAAGTGAAAAAATTAATAAATAAAAAAATAAACTAAAAAGGATAATAATCAATGAAAGTCACATGAGATGAGATTATGAATGAATTATATTTTGTTGAATTTAATTCGCTATCATTATGTTTAAATAATCTTTTCCGTGTTTTAATGAAGTGTACTTATGTTGATGTGTTGACTAACACGCCAAAGCACATGTAATATAATTATTTCAAAGATAATAGAAGTAATTATGAAATTAAATTTAAAGATCCTACTTAAATCGGTCAAAAACTCTCTTAAATTATTGCATTTAATATAAATGTAAACATTTTAATGTAATTGCTGTTAACATGGAATAAAGTGTCTGAAAACATTACATTCAGTCCGCACTTCTTTAAAACTATATTATTTCCGTACACTTCTTAAAAGTGTACTTCTTTTCCACAATAATAGACAGAAGTGGAAGTGTACGTCACATCTTGAAAATATATTAAAATAAACTGTACGTGCAGGAAATATAATATTAATGAAATAAAAAATAAGTTAAGTGCACTTAAAGAAAGTACTCTCTCATGACTGTTTCTTTACACACTTAAGCACGCTTTGTTGTAATGTCAAATTGAGAAATTTACTGTTTAAATCATTTTGTTTGAATAATCTTTTTTGGTGTTTTACAGAAATGCACTTGTTTTGATGTGTTGCCAAACACACTTAAGCACATTTCAAAGATAATATAGGTAATTATAAAATTACATCTAAAGACGTACTTAACTCCTACTTAAATGGGTCAAAAACACTCTTAAATGATTGCATTTAATCTAAATGTAGACAGTAATACTTTTTAATATAATTGCATTTAACATGGAATAAAGTGTCTGAAAACATTACACGTTTTAAACGTGTCCTTCTTTAAAAGTGTTATTTCCGTAATAAGTACTCTTTTTTTTAAAGTGTACTTCTTTTCCAGGGACCAAAACAAGAGACAGAAGTGGAAAAAGAATATTTAATAAATGATCAATGAATTGATTACCCCAGAGCCACACGAGATGATGCTCGGTATGAAGACAAATAACTTGCGCGATTAAAAGGGTGATTAAGAAAGAATGATCTTTTGTTTAATTTAATTCTCTGCAAGCCTAGCATGTCTAATGAATCTGGAACGAACTCCTCAACACATTGACCAGCCAAGCTGTCGGTGTGAGTGTGTTAATGACTTGGCTCTCCGACAACTGAAGCTCAGAAGCTCTCGATAAAAACAGGACCCGGTTCCGCTCGGAGGCGTTTCAGTTCTTCATCGATCCTCCTCTTCTCCTCCCCAACGCTCACCGTAATTCACCGCCAGGTAAATTGGAACAATAAGTCAGACCATTAGTGAATTAGTTTGTTTTGAAACGCGTGCATTGATCTGATTGGGTAAAGGCTTTTAATGATCGAGCCGGGAGTGCTGAGCTCAGACTCCTGAAGGTCAGTGTGTGAGATCCGTAAAATACCGTGAATCTCGCTCACTGTAATTGGTAGAGTGTGTGTGTGTGTGTGTGTGTGGTCTTCCAGAGCCTGCAGTGCTTTCATAATTGTGACGCCTCGTAATCTGAACTGGACAAATTGCACTACAATCTCTTTATCCTCCCCTGATTAGCTCTCCCCTGTAGAGAAGCGTGCGACATGAATACAAATCTAATGTAAAATAACATAAAACAAGAGCACAGTGAGATTCTGCCGGACCTCGAGGGATTGAGTTTCTGTGGCAGATCGCCCGGAGTCTGCCATGCTGGAAAATCACTTTCTGCTCCAGTCTTTGTTAAAATATGCCAGAGAAACACGATTTCAGCAGTTGCACTATATGCACTATGTACTCAACCCGTCCAGTGTATAAATTTAATAAGGTTAATATGTCAACATTGGAGTCTGATAGCGACAGGAAGAGTCCAGCATTCCTCACTTCATCTTTTTGTTATCATCCGGGTATTTAAAGTGCTATTTATGCAACAAAATGGCTTAGAATAGTGCATACGTACAGTGTTCATTATCTCTTAATCAGTGTTTCCTGAACATACTGTGTGTGCTTATATGATAAAAATATTTCAAAATTGAAAACATTTTTATCCCTGAATTGTGCAAGAAATACTATATATTGTTGGTGTCTAACAGTGAACAATACCATATATTTATAATGAACAAACTAAATACTGTAAAATAATATATTGCCTAATATTTAGAAAATATAACTTTGATACACACACACACACACACACACACACAATATCCAGTATAGTCCATTGTTCGTTCATGTAACTTCAATAATGCAAGTAATAACTCAGTACAAAAATAAATAAATTTTCATAAATACATTGATTATACAAGTTAGCAACAGGTTAAACAATGTTAGAAAGATGTTAGCAACGTGTTAAACATGCTAGTGGCGAGCTAAAAATGCTACAAACATGCAATCATTTTGTTAAAACAGGTAGCCTAAACAATGTGTTAAACATGCAAAAACATGTTAGCAATATGTTAGAAAGATGCTAATGATATGTTAAAACATGCTGGCAACATGATTATGTACATTAGCAACAGGTTAAACAATGTTAGAAAGATGTTAGCAACGTGTTAAACATGCTAGTGGCGAGCTAAAAATGCTACAAACATGCAATCATTTTGTTAAAACAGGTAGCCTAAACAATGTGTTAAACATGCAAAAACATGTTAGCAATATATTAGAAAGATGCTAATGATATGTTAAAACATGCTGGCAACATGATTATGTACATTAGCAACAGGTTAAACAATGTTAGAAAGATGTTAGCAACGTGCTAAATATGCTACTGATAAACTAAAAATGCACTTTTTTTTTTTTAGAACATGCTAGTGTCAAACAAAAAATGCTAGAAACATGCTATCAGTTTGTTAAAACGGGTAGCCTAAACAATGTCCAACACATGTTAACTATATGTTAAAACATACTGGCAGTGTTATTATACAAGTTAGCAACAGGTTAAACCATGTTAGAAAGATGTTAGCAACATGTTAAACATGCTAGTGGTGAGCTAAAAATGCTACAAACATGCAATCATTTTGTTAAAACAGGTAGCCTAAACAATGTGTTAAACATGCAAAAACATGTTAGCAATATGTTAGAACGATGCTAATGATATGTTAAAACATGCCGGAAACATGATTATACACGTTAGCAACAGGTTAAACAATGTTAGAAAGATGCTAGCAACGTGCTAAATATGCTAGTGATGAACTCAAATTGATTTTCACAAATAAATTTTTGTGAAGTGTAATAAAAATGTTAACTTCACATCTGTCAATATATCAACTATTTAACATGATTGGAGCAGTGCATTGAACAATTTGCATCTAGGACTGGACTGATCAATAAAAACAGATTAATAGAGCCAATGCTAATAATATAACATAAAAGGATAATTGCATGCATTTGGGTTAAACTGCAAAATACCTGCTTTTGTAGTTGGCAACATTTAGATGAGATTGATTCAGACTATGCACATCAGGTTTAGAGGCCTTAGCACTGGGGTTTTGAAAACACTGACAGCAAACAGAGTCAGTATGTGGTCGACACCGAGTGGATGGGGATTCGAGAACAAACCCAAACCTTCGACTTCCTCTCAGAGGAGTTTGTAGCCGGAAACTGTTCGATACGTCCTCACAAAGCACAAGCTCCCTCGGTTCAATCCTGCGGCTCTTGGGAACCGCAATACAAATAGGGGACAAGCCTCCATCCCTGTGAAGTGTCAGGAACAAAGCGGAGCTCAGCCCCTATGGAGGGAAACAGCGATTGATTGAGTCCACACAAGACCTGCATTGGGAATGAGATTTCTGAATAAAGCAGGGAAGAAAGGAAGCTCTGAGAGTGAATGAGACCATTTACAGGCTCGAAAAAAAGGGGAAAAACAAGAATTAGCTGAACGAGGCAAGAGGGTTTCATGGAGAAAAACAAACCTAAGCTCATTATTATTCTTCCGATTCTTCTGAGAGCAAATTGTTAACAGTAAATCATGTTAGCAATGTTAGCATGTCAGTTCATGTTAGCATTGTGTGCTAAAACATGTAAGAAAGATGTTAACGAGATGTTTCAACATACTGGCAATGTGATTATACAAGTTAGCAATGTGTTAAAACATGTTAACTATATGTTAAAACATACTGGCAATGTGATTATACAAGGTAGCAATGTGCTAAAACATGTTAACTATATGTTAAAACATACTGGCAATGTGATTATACAAGTTAGCAATGTGTTAAAACATGTTAACTATATGTTTCAACATACTGGCAATGTGATTATACAAGTTAGCAACAGGTTAAACCATGTTAGAAAGATGTTAGCAACGTGCTAAATATGCTAGTGATGAACTAAAAATGCTAGAAAAATGTTAAAACATGTTATATCAAGCTAAAAATGCTAGAAACATGTTATCAGTTTGTTAAAACAGGTAGCCTAAACAATGTCCTAAACATGCAGAAACATGTTAGCAGCATGTTAAAATGTAAAAAAATATATATAAGTTAGCAATGTGCTTAAACATGTTAACTATATGTTAAAACATACTGGCAACGTGATTATACAAGTTAGCAACAGGCTAAATCATGTTAAAAAGATGCTAGCAATGTGATAAAACATGCCAGAGACAAGCTATAATAGTAGAAATACGTTAAAACATGATGGAAACATGCTATAATTGTTAAAACATGTAAACAATGTGCTAAACATGCAGAAACATGCTAAAAAACATGTTAACAATGTGTTAAAACATGTTAAAAAGATGTTAACGATATGTGTCAAAACAAGCTGGGAACGTGATAATACAATTTAACAACAGGCTAAACCATGTTAAAAAGATGTGCTAAAAATGCTAGTGATGAGCTAAAAATGCTTGAAAAATGTTGTTAAAATGTTATGTTAGTTCATTTTAATTATGTTAAAACATGTAAGCAATGTAAACATGCAGAGACATGCTAAAACATGTTAGCGATGTACTAGAACCTGTTCAAAAGATACACATATTGGCAATGTGATTAAAAAAGTTAGCAACAGGCTAAACCATGTTAGAAAGATGCTAGCAACGTGCTAAACATGCTAATGATGAGCCAAAACAAGCTAAAAATATGCTATAATTGTGTTAAAACATGTAAAAAATTTGCTAAACACGCAGAAACATGTGTTTAATGCAATGTGTTAAAACATTCTGGCAACATGCAAAATCATGCTAGCAAAGTGCTTAAACATTATAAATATGATAATTTGCCACATTTGTTAATAAGTGGATTGGTTTAATCTCCAAACATCCATCAATAAATGAATCCACATTGACAAAACGCAAGTCCTTCAGGCAGTGGAGGGAAAATCAAAAGATTGGTAAAAAGCATTTTTTCTCTCAGAGAGACGACTAAAGCACAGATAATAGTATGAGTGTTTAATATGACATATCTTGTCATATGGCGCATCAGCAGGGGAATATTCATCTGTGAGACCCTCTTCTGAAGACGACGGCTCACTGGCGTTCATTGATTTTCTAGGGCAAGGAACTGGTTGTAATAATTGTGTGACGTGAAAATCCAGTGCATTTACCCACTTAAGTTATTTAGCGGGCACGATTTATTCCATGCAATACAGAGACGGATTCACAACCAATTTTACTTCCATAATATGAAACAGGTTATTCAACAAGAATAAGAAAATGTACAGGCTGTAACTTGATGTATCTAATGGGAATTGATTGGATGCTGCAACATGGGCGTTCCTTACCGGAATGAATCAGAGCTGACTGTGAGCTTGCGATGCATAAATACCTGTTTGACTGATTAACCGGTTGCTTGCACCGCTTTTATGCAATTTCAGACACTATTCAATTCAGGGTTTTTGCACGAATAGTAGTTGCACTTAAAATTGAGTGAGCCAGAAAGGGAATCAGCTCAGATACATACAGTGCACTCAAATATATAGCCTGATTTTTAATTTAGGCGAAACATTTAACTATATTATCGACCAGTGCTTTGTATTATTATACATAACACATGCTTATGCATTCATAATAAGCATGTCCAACTTTATCCACATTCCCTTAGTATTCAAGAGCGATATATACTATACACGATATCAGTCTGCTTTTGGCATGATGCTCTTGATATGCATCAGTTTGAGTCGTATTTATACAAGCAAGCAAGCTCTATTATCTTCAAAAAACGATATTGTTGCTCAGCTGTAAACGGCTAAATTTGACTCAAACTGATGCATATCAAGAGGATCATGCCAAAATCAGGCTGATATCGATATCTACACCAGATATCGAATGTAAGCTCTATCCCCTAATTTTTGAGAAAACAAATGTTTGGGTATTATGAGGATTGTAATCATTTAAAGGTGACATATTATGCCACTTTTCACAAGATGTAATATACATCTATGGTGTCCCCACAATGTGTCTGTGAAATTTCAGCTCATGATACCCCCAGATCATTTATTAGAGCTTGTCAAATTTGCCCCTTTTTGGGTGTGAGCAAAAACACGCCTTTTTGTGTGTGTGTGTGTCCCTTTAAATGCAAATGAGCTGATGCTCCTCCGTTCAGAAGAGGGCGGAGCCTTTACACGAGCTTCAGATACTCCGGTGTTGTGCCGAATTCTGACCCCCACCAAATATATATAATAACATATAATAACAAAACAGGTTTGCTGGATCTTTGGCCATTGCGTTAGAACTGGTCTCTGTTGGCGCTTGCGAAACCAAATGTCGGCTGGTGTGTGTAAACGTACAGATTAAGGGCCGGTAATATTATAATAAGATCCTCTTCATACGTCAGAAGGAGAGCGGAATCTGACCGGCTTATTTTTTGACATGCTTGCAGAGAACAGCTCACCAAAACAAAGTTACTGGGTTTCACATTTCACGTCTTCTGGGTTGATAGATTCACCGGGGACCCGATTATAGCACTGAAACACGGGAGAAGTCAGCTTTTCATGATATGTCCCCTTTAATGCAATCCTGAGTGCAGTCGTCTCCTCCTAAAACCTCATTCCCTGACAGTGTGAAGGTTTTGTTTGTTTTTACCAGTGATGGACGATTGCAGAGACAGCATGTTAAGCCTCAAGGTAAAGCACGTCATTTTTCAGTAAAGCTGTTTTCTTTTTTTGTTAAAGTGTTTTTATGCGTCTTTCCCACTTATATAATGTGGGCCTTTTTGCTTAAGTTCAGTTTTTTTTTTTTCCAAAGTTTCCCTTTGATTTTCTATAAAGACTTTGAAGATGAAGAAATTAAAACAAACGCTCAGAACTACATTATTTTTTACGTATTCCAATATTCACTGTATTACTGTTATTAGTCATAATAATAATGAATAATTTGTGTAATCTCTAAATAATTAACAATAAAGAGGCAGAGCAAGTTATTACATTTTCGACATTTTTCTTTTGGAATAACACGCCCTGATGAATAATGCACAGCGAGACCAAGAAAATGTATTACGGAAAGCAAATTGGGTTTAGTTTTATGTGGACCTTAACCAGGTCTGTCAAGGTGACTGTACTCATTTTAAACAGCACAATAAAGCATGGCATTGTAAATATTCTGTCGACCTTCTTCCTCTGCAATGTTTTCCGTAATGCACATGCATTTTTCCCGATTACAGAGGAAGAGGTGCATTACTTAAAGCGAGAGGATGAATAAATGATGACCCTGTTGCCCCGGCAGACAATGCGGCTCTTTGTGCGCAATAAACATTAATCAAGGTGCAAATTGCATTATTTTGTTAGACATCTAAACAGTTCCCCTGCTCGCGATGTCACAGTATTGCAGTATAAATGTGCAGAGATTAATTATTATATGTTTGTACTTTTCCGTAAGCCTGCGGTGGGTTTGGCAGCGCGCCTCGGTCGAGAAACATCAATATCAGACAGCATTCGTCACGGTCAGTCCTTCAGATGTGGGATCGCTTCTCGTCTGATGCATGTGCTTTTCTTCAGTTAAAGGCCCATTTGCATCAATTCTTGTAGTTCAGACAACGACACAGACTCTTTAGAGGCTCATGTGTGCTATAGACAAAGCTTGGAGCAACAAAGAAATTAGCGTACTAAAAATATGCAAACTATACAGTATATTTTGGGGTGTCACAATATATCACAATACAAAAATGCAACAATATTTATGTTGGATTATTAGAACTATTATATATAATGTTGAATAATGCGATGGGGGGATATTTGTGGGTTCTGATAAAGCCAAATGTCTGATGTTACCAGTAAAAAGTGGCCTACGTTATTTTAAATATATCTCATCAGGAATTACACTAACTTTGCTGATTCGACTGATCTTTGCAGAAACTGTTCTGGTAAAAACTACAGCATTGAACTTTTTCCCTTTGCTGTGAAGATTTGAGAGGGTTAATATGTCCCTCTCCACGTTTTTAATTTCAGTAAAATGATGCATTGTTACATTATGACAGGCAACCTCAAATTAGTCAGAAGTAATTAGTTAAAGGAGCCCTCGTTAGACGCTCAGCTTCATATCTGTCATCGGTGCCACTTCCAGCAGAACTCAGTGTGACTCGAACATCTTCATTCATTCATTCATTAAGCGCTGTAAACAGCCGTATGGAAGTGGGAAGGAAGGATTTCATTGACAATTAGATAATTGCATAGAGGAGAGAATATTAATCTGCATTTA
Source organism: Rutilus rutilus (assembly GCF_951802725.1). Lineage (NCBI taxonomy): Eukaryota > Metazoa > Chordata > Actinopteri > Cypriniformes > Leuciscidae > Rutilus > Rutilus rutilus. Next base: position 1,622,924 of record NC_140221.1, read on the forward strand.
GTTGCCTGGAGCTCTTAGCATATCTACCTCTTAATTATGTATGTACCGTATAACGACCTGCGAATGCCTTTGAGACGAGTGGGATGTTTGTAAGAAGGTAACATCCATAAATTTACATGAATCATGCTTTGTGTTTGCATTGGCAGATATTATTAATAATGCATTTTTTTATTTATCTTTTTATTTTGCCTGTAGAATGTTAATTAGTGAAGTATGCATGGTATAAATCATTAATGTTTCTTAAATTTTTTTTTTCTTTTAAAGGTGGGTAAAGGTCAAGTTTTTATTAACAGTGAAAACACAAACATGCAATTAGCTTCCCAAACTACAAGCTACTCATACACGTAATTTGCATACAAGCTACCCTTTTAATATTGCTAATGCATAAGTTAACAAAAATAGCTAAATTATTACATTGAACACATTGAGGAAAACATCTTAATAAACACCTAATAAATTATCAGGGTTTTTTTTCTTTTTTTTTTCTGGCTGTATTATAAAAAAAAAATAAAAAATTAGGGCAATTGCATCAAACATAAGGCCATTATGCCCTATTTCAAAGTCTTGATGATGTTTCAGGCTCTACTAGAACAGGTTTTCCTGCTTGAATGTTGATTATTCTCCTCATATTCTCCATTGTTGCGGCTCCTCTCTTCCCAGTCTGTCAGTAACACTCTGTTTACTTCCTGTCTCTATGAAGCCCCTCCTTCTGAAAAGCACACTGTGCTCTGATTGGTCGGTTGGAGCGGTGTGTTGTGATTGGTCGAGTGCTTCGAGTGTGTTTGGGAAATGTCCCGCCTCTTACCATAACCGCCAGTTTAACACACTACTAACTCACTCAACCAGGCCCCGCCCCTTTATTCTGCGTATTAATTATTATAATGAGGAATATTGTGACGTGTTCGTTCCCGGGAGAAACTCAAGACTACAATGGAGGCGTTTCAGGAGTTCAGAAACACTGACACTGATATAGAGAAGAACTCCCGCTGGAGGGACTTTGGAAAACTTTTTCATGATCAAACAGCAACATTACACACTAAAGAAAGATGGAGGAAAAGTCCTCTTTAAGTGCAACTAATAAAACTACAAACAATCTTGATGTATAAAAAATGGCCCAAAACTAGTGACAACAGCAGAATTTAATGACAAAAACAAAAGTTATTCTTATGCATACTGAAGTTTATAAGAAGGGGAGTTGCATCAGTTATACAACTGCATACCCAATATAATGAATCTGTGTTTTAATAGCACAGAGTGTGGGCTTGTAGTGCTGGAGGGGAAGATCTTGAGGATCATTACAGCTGAAAATGGCTCTTATCGCGACATAAAAACACAGACAGTCATAAAGAGAGCCGGTGACATATGCTGTGATATAGCAATGCATCTCATTTTAACAGCATACACACGGGCTGGTCGTGTGAAGCTCGCATATCGTTTGCCTTTGATAAGGCAAAAAAAGATAAGGCCAGTGCTCATAAATTACACATAATAAAATATTAATACAAGTGTTTTGCATAAAGACAGTGAAGCATATTTTTTTAGAATCAAAACATTTAGCATTTGTTTTCCCTACTGTAATACAGTCATTAAAATCATCCAGACATTAAATTCAGTACAACAAATACTACAAACTACAAATGTTTTATTCAAGTCAACCTATATACATTAATTTAATTTTTTTTATGGATTAAATCGAGTTCGCTGAGGGTTATGACTTTATACACTGTACTATTATCTTTACTTACAACTTTTTTTTTTTTTTTTACATTACAGTAATGATATTATTATTACCATTTTCTTCCATTTTGAGGTGAAGTATGACCGGAGCATGTTGGGACAGATGTGATAAGATTGGAGCGGCTCAACATAAAGGGTGGACGTGTGTTTATCTTGACTCAGAAATATAAATGATCAAATGATTTGTAATCTTCATGCAAAATAACAAGATATTAATAGGGTGATTACATCAAACTCACATTTATGTATGTCAGGTGCAACTAATAAAATTATAAAACACATTAATATACTGTATAAAATGACTCAAACACCTAGTGACCAGCAGCAGCACTTAATTAAATATCATATTTTCCAAAAAAAATAAATAATAATTGCATCAGACATATAATACAAAATGACCAAAAACCGTTTTGTTTTTTCTTGACTTTTTATATTTATATATTTTTTTTTATGTTGACGTCTCTTTTACAAATTCTTCTCACAGGAGTGTATTTACTCTTGTCCATCTCACTTTCATGATATCAGTATGCACCACTTAATTGCATAAATGAAGCTAATGCAATAAATTCATGTGCGAACGCACGCGCAGCGTTAATTATCCTGCAGAGGAGATGCGCTGCGTTCTCGTCCACAAACCAAACCCATGTCACAACACATCATAACACTGACACTCACCCCCGCCTGAACTTATCACGCCACCAATTAGCCTGAATAAAGTGAAGGCTGTTGCTCCTGTTTGTAATCCATCCTCATCTGTGAAAAGGGCAGCGAGTCAGGTTAGCATGAGCTCCGCAAACTGGCCTTCTGCCTCAGAGGACTGTGGGATTAAACGGATAATACAATAAAATATCGGGCTGCTGTTGCGGGTTATGCCAACACGATTAGGCTTCATTAAACCCAGGATCATTGGAAAAACACAGAGTCTTGCATGTTTCATGACACTTTCAAAATGAAATGCCCAGAGAGTGGCACGAAGAGTGTGTTCAGTGTCATAAGAAACTGGTGAACGTGAATCTGGCTACGCTTTATTACATTGGTTTACATTTATTCATTTAGCTGACGCTTTTATCCAAAGCGACTTACAATTGCTATATATGTCAGAGGTCGCACGCCTCTGGAGCAACTAGGGGTTAAGTGTCTTGCTCAGGGACACATTGGCATCTCACAGTGGATTCGAACCCGGGTCTCTCACACCAAAGGCATGTGTTTTATCCATTGCGCCACACCACCACCATTGGTTATTGTACACATCACGACATTTCGGAAATAAAAAAATGTGTTGGCTAGAGGCCAGCAAAATGGACAAATTCACCCTTCATCCAAATATTATTAAAAGTTTGCTAAATATTTTGTAAGCATATTGCATAGTTATGCTTGGAGTACATTTTTTTATTTGCGATAACACAATGAAACATGCAAAATTGTGCGGACATAATTTTTTTTTTCTGGCTGTAATACAAAGAAATTATGAACAAATGAGAGAACCAACTAAATATTAATAACTGATTATGTTGTAGTCAATGTACGCTTTTTATTCAATGCATTTTTTTTTTGCATATAGTAAAATAAAACCTGTAGCTTTTTGCCAAATAGTTTTGTCGGATAAATACAGATAAAGTTAAGTGTTTTATTCTTCCCTGATATTTGGATTGTTTAATTGAACTTGTAGGGTCATTAAAAACAAATATCACTTTTGGCCACTATACTGTACACTAAACCCTAAACATATCTGATAGTGTGAACAGATTATTCATGCATTTTAGCTTCTACAAGTCTTTGAGCTCTTTTGTTGTGACTCGTGTTTTTAAAACCATGCACTACGGTGTTTTGAGGTCATAACATGGTATTGTGCATGAAAATAAGTCTTTATTATTCATTAATCTGCAACTGTAATCATAATTTTGTGTGAAAAGGAATAAAAGTTGTTGGTGTTTTACTGCCTCCAGTGTTGTATTGGTATGCGTTTTGAGTTTAGCAATTGATTTTTTCGGTAACACTTTATTTCGATATGTCCGTTTAACACATTCTGTGGACTATAAGTAACTTTGCAACTACATGTCAACTTATGTTAACCCTAACCCTACCAGTCTACTAATACTCTACTAACACTCTAATAAGAGTTAGTAGACATGAAGGTGCAACGTTATTATAGTCAACAGAATGTGTTAAAAGGACCATGAAAATAGACCCGATAGAGTCCGGCTATGAGGAACACACTTCTAGCCAAAATAGCCTTGAATGTGGTTACATGTCGTTTTTGCCTAAATATGTATGATATTCCATCATGTAAGCAAATTAAACAGTGATAACAAGGTGTTTGGTTTCATTTCTTCACTCATTTCATTTCTTTATCTTATTGATGACTAGTCTATTCTTGGGCGATGGTTTAGACGTCTATTAAATGTTCACTGACAGCCCAGATTGTGCCTTGCTTTAGCCTAGACGTCAGGGCTGTGTTTGGACGGCTATTAGACGTCTTTTAAACGCGACATTGCTTGCTGAGTAGTTTTATTAACGACGCTGAAATGTTGCTCTGTGTTCTTCTCGTCCTGCAGGTCTCCACAGAATGGAGCGAGAATGAGCAGAGAGCGGTCGAGAGTGAAGCATGAACTGGAGGCTCATTGAAGTCACTTACCTCCTGTTTATATGGGACCATATAACAGTTCAGTCTTCCCGCCAAGAGCCCTCGGCCAACGAACAGCATGTTACCAAGCAGTTTGACTGGCTCATCTCTGACCGTGGCCCTTTCCACCACTCGAAGGGGTACCTCTCCTTCATGGAAAGATTCCGCCAAGGATTCACGACCCGGTATAAGATTTATAGGTGAGTGCACTCAATCGACTCAATGCTTTAGCGCGATAAGAGCTGAATCTCGTGCCCGTATATGAAGTTTCTGCTGAACTTCTTATGGCTTATGAAGAACTGCCCTCAGTGTGAACCTGTTTTATCATCCAGTGGAGTTCAAAGCATATCCAGCATTCAGTTCTGCTCATTCAGAGAGGGACGATATGCATTGGATCTGATCAGCGGCTTGCTGGGTTCCCACGCTCATGAGAAACCTTGGGAATTTTTAAACAGGCCGGGAGAAAATCATGGGCGTTTCTGAAGTGAATTTGTTTGTAGTTCTGTTCTGACACACTGCATTGGGAAGACATTGCTATTTGAAGCTGAGTGCAATCTTAGTATTCTGATTTATTTTTTTAAAAACAAATCATGTTCAATTCATTTTGGGAAGCTGCATTGTGTGTATAAACAGGCTGTAGTTCATGTGGAGAAATGATTTCTCTTGTTGCCTATGGAAGTCTTTCAAAGGTCCTTAGGAATAAATAAAGAGGTAAGACTTTTCAGTAAGGTCAAATTAGTTAATGCATCCGGTAACATGGACTAACATGCATTGACAAAATCAAACCCTAAACCTGCAGAATCCCTGAGCCGACATGAAAAGGAGAGGTTTAGAGAGACTGATTCATCCGACGAGTGGTTTGAGAATCATTGAAAAATGTGGTGATGTTCAGTGTATATTATGAGAAAATGAAACTGTTTTTTGACCTTTGATGCATGTAAACCTGTTGTAGGAGAACAGGCGAACCCTTGCCTTTAAAATAGCGTAATATTGGCACTTTAATGCGTGTTAGTCCATGATATCTGATGCATTAACACAATCAAACAGAATCCCAGTGCAGACATGTGATTGGCCGCTGCTGATGTGAGAGAAAACATCCTCACGAATCACCTAAGTGACCAATTTTGCCTCTAAAACTGTGAATTTTGCAGTGAGATAAGTATGCATACCTGCTAATGCAGAACCTGTGATAAGGTATTGTGTTGAAAGGAGTCCTACCGAAAAGTATTCAAAGAAGGCACTGGACAAGTTGTTTGAGAATCATTGAAAATGTGATGTTCTTCAATGTGTCTATTATGAGAAAATGTGATGCATGTAAACCTGTTGTAGGAGAACCCTTGCCTTTAAAAAAGCATGTTTGTCCATGATATCTGATGCATTAACAAAATCAAACCCTAAACCTGCAGAATCCCAGTGCAGACATGCGATTGGCCGCTGCTGATGTGAGAGAAAAAGTCTCACAAATCACCTAAGTGATCGAGTTTGCTGCCAAAACGGCGAATTTTGTCGAGAGATAAGTATGCATACCTGTTAATGCAGAACCTGTGATAAGGTATTGTGTTGAAAGGAGTCCTACCGAATATCAATGGAAGAATGCACTGGATTATGGTGCTAATGGACATTGCATGTACTTTTACGAGCTTTCACAGCACAACTGCTGGTCTTTTCTGGAGAATGCTGCCACTTGGTGTGCAGTGACTTTAAAAATAAGCTTTCAAGATAATAACATAAAAAGCCACTGCACATGAAACAGGTCTCTATATCTTCAGTGCATTGCAGGATAAAACTGCATTCAGGCGATGTGGTCTCGCACTAATGGTCTCACGATCTGCAGCGAAGCGCGAGAGACGCTGGTGTTTTCAGCTTGATGCATCGGCTCAGATCTGACTTTGGTGACAGGAAAAGCCTTCATCTCGCTGGCTGGGCCTAGAAATGCTGTTTGTGTGCAAAATTAAGATATTGCACACTCTAATCATTGTGTAATTAAGAGTAGCTGTTGTTCACAGTGTGAAAATGTCCTGCAGAGTTTGTCATCAAGAGATATCGCAAGTAAGTGACGACAATGCTATAGCATGCATGTTTACAGCTGTGTGAACAAATGGGCCAAACAATTGTCAAATTTAAAGGCATCACTAAAGAGGTTTTGGCACAGAAAAGTAGTGTTTTATGCACATTTATGCTCACTTGTATGTAAACGTCTCAATATCAGATTTTTTACACCACGGTTATCGTGGCTGAAAGAAATCACGGTAAAGATATGTTGCGATATCTATAGAAAAACAATGCTATCAGTCAAATTCATCTTCACTTTGATTATTTTGTGTTTTGCTTTCTGTATTTTAGCCAATGAATCACAATCGTCTGAATTAATTACATGAATGATACAATTCAGAAACATTTTCTAAGACCATGCTATGTGATTTAATTTAGAGGAGACTAAATTGCAAACCCTTTTTAGCTTAGCAGAGCATCAACATACAGTTTATGAGAATAACAGCATATTTAACTCCAAAATCACATTATAACATCAGTCGAGTGATTGAAATGACTTTCTTCTGTGGACTGATGAGGCTTCTTATCACAGAGCGAAGAATACATTATATTATTTTACAGTATTCTTGACAGTGATAAAGGCTATGTGTGCGCTATAAATATCCATTATCCAGATGAAGCATGTCACAACGGTGTGTTAATTCTCTTCATGTTTAATCAATGCATTTTATTCAGCTAAAGCGATGGATGCATGATTTCCTGGAACGTCAAAAGTTTAACATTTCTATGAGTCTAACTTGTGTGTCGAGTATGAATGAAACTAATTACATGTGAGAGTTTAGCGTTTTCATAATGCTCACGTTGCCATAGTTACATTCATTTAAAAAAAAAATATATATATATATATATATATTTTTTGGACTAGGGAAGTTTTTGAATGCATGTACAATGAACTCTTTTAGCACAAAAGCGCAGGTTTTTCCCCCTTTTAAATGTGAAAGGGAAAACAGTCAATCTAGAGAAGCGGAAAGGCTATAGACACAGAAGTGAAAATTAAACAATGTTTTTTTTTTTTTTTTAAACCACAGTGAAATACTTGCATTGGCGTTTATTCTTTCCTGATATAATATCCTTCCTTTTCCATGAAAACGTACCCGTCAGTATCAGTGACACTTACATAAATCACCCCGCACTCTCAATATGTTACGTGTATGTGAGAATCGCACCTCTTAGTAGCTAAATGAACATTTCCACAGTGTTTAAGAGGTGGGGAAGTACTTTTTCTGCTCGTTAAAATCTAGTTTTTCCATGTGACAGTGACTCCAGATACCTTGTAGAAACAGCATTCAGTGGATCTGCTCAGAAAGCTGCCTAACTCGACGGCATTAGCTCTGTTCTGATTAACACCAATCCAAATGGCATTGTGTGCATCTTTTATGGAGAAGGCAATCCCGGAAAGTACCGAAAAGACCTTGATCTAATGTCAAATCCAAGATGGCAGACAAGGAGAGAGAAATGTCAATTACGAATATTTGTATAATTAATGTGCATTATCAAGTGTTTCAGATCAGTCACTCATGAGGTAGTAGGTTGTAGCTCACTATAGGGATTTGAACAGAGCTATGGTTTCTATATACATATATATATGTTGTTTTTTCCAGAAGAAAATGCAAGTAGTTTGTGAACTCCAAATGATCATTGTGTTGTTCTTGTGTGATATGTATCATCATAATTATTCTTTTATAATCCCCCTGTAATCAATCATTGTATCCCTTAAACCTCATCTTTGATCACCAAAATTACATATTTAAATGTTTTTGTCAGTAAAAAAATGTCTTCATGCCTTCGAATATCTTGAATGTAACTCGACACCCTCGCCTCATTTAGTATGCGCGGTTCTATGAATATGCAAATTCACCCCGCCTCCACTCACTCACTCAGCTCAGAGATCCACTGGTTGACGATCACACGTTGATCTGATTGGTTACAAGGTAGTTTGTGACGTCAGAAACACCAGCGATTTCAAAGCGTGTTTTTGAGACTGTCTTTGGTTCACTGCAGTTTTAAGGAGGAAATACTCAGCAATGGTGTCCACTTATGAATTTACACATGTTTTGTCTTAAAGCTTATTAAAAACACCACATAGACACATAAACAACATTAAAAGCTGGATTTCCACCACAGGGGGACTTTAACAATGTGCAAGCTGTCATTATTCACTCACTTTGCAAAAAAAAAAGGCACATCTTTATAGTGCATGCATTCACCTTGGTCATTTCTCATGTGTGATGAGTGTACAGCTTGGAAACAAACAAAACCATTTTGTCTTTTATGTGCAATATCAGTCTCAAGAATCAGCAGAAAAGGAAGAAAAACACTGCTGAGAACATCTGTACAGTGAAACACTTCCTGGGGTTTATGAAGGAAAACAGATGTATGTTATTTGGTCTGTGTTGAACAGCATTCTGTCGTGGAATTCATTTGTTAATCAAAGATTCTCCACTCTTAAAAATAAAGACTACAAACGGTGTTTTTTGTTTTCTAAGCGATGCAATAGAAGAACCATTTTGGTTCCCAAAATAACCTTTCAGTCAACAATTCTTAAAATATATATATATTTCTTAGTGTGAAGAACATTTAAAGCTGCAGTCTGCAGTTTTTCCTCTCTGTCGCCATCTCTGTTCGAAAACTGCAATTGCAGTTATTCGCGGAATTATCAACTTTACATGCGTTGTGCCTCGGCAAGGCACAGCGCGGATGAATCCAATGCTTTGAGGGGAATGTGCGGCTGTCAGTCGCCGCCGGTGTGGATACTGTCATTCGCAATCACAGATTCTACTTTTGGAAGTATGACTAACATAAGAATTTTCACCGGAAAATGTCGTCTAAACAAGTAACATCCACTTTTGCTCTGACCAACTAAGGGGACAAAAGCATTGCAGTAAATCGCGCCGATTAAATCTAACGATCGCTTATCATATCACGTCAAACCGTGCAAATTATACTTTGTTCTCAAATTGTTAATGTTAACAACATCAGCATTGCGCGACTACATTTAATGCCCTTCCGATATCCATCCTTGTTTTCGCACGGGCCGGTTGCAGTCTCTTTTTTTCTCCGAAGTTCGAAGTCTTTCGCGTTTTACAGCGGCTGAATCTCCAGTTGGTGTTTGAACCTTTCTGGATCCGCCATCAAATTGATAAGTTTAATTATATCAAGTGCTGTGAGAAAAGGCTATAAATCTCCAACATCCTCACACTCACAGCCGACTAGCCGAGACTCTTCTTTATGTGGACAGATGTGACGTAATGACGCAAATAATAATAATAATAATTTGTTACATTTATATAGCGCTTTTTCTGAGACCTCAAAGCACTTTACATAGATGGGGGAATCTCCTCAACCACCACCAATGTGCAGCATCCACTTGGATGATGCGACGGCAGCCATATTGCGCCAGAACGCCCACCACACACCAGCTTACTGGTGGAGAGGAGACAGTGATGAAGCCAATCAGTATATGGGGATGATTAGGAGGCCATGATGGACAGAGGCCAAGGGGCAAATTTGGCCAGGAAGCCAGCAAAGACACATGCTCGAATTTCCCGAGGAAATCCACCAGACCCACTGGAATTAAAAACATTATTACAAGCTTTTTTTTATTGCAAGCAGAGAGTGTTTAACACTGGCTGGTTATGTACTTGCTCAAAAAATTATTTTGGATAATTTTTAACCCAACAAATCTATGGACTGCAGCTTTAAATAATAATAAAACAATAAAAAATAAAAAAACATTCCATGAAAGGTTATTTTCCACAAAGACCCTTTTCTGGAATGGGAATATTCCATGGTTTTAAAGGTTCTTCATGGAATCATCGATGCCAATAAAGAACCTTTATTTTCAAGATTCTACGTATGGGATTCAAAGCCGTTATTATCAGAAGCTTCGTAGGAATTCGCAGACAAATTACATAGACAAAACATTCAAACCTGGAAAAATATAGTTTTTTAATTCCCCAGTTACTGTATGCATCCTTATCCTCATTAATCGTTCAGTGTTGATTCTCTCTCATTGGTCAAACGTCTTTCCTGTAGCATCAGCAAATACATCTAACGATGATGAAGAGTACAGTCTGTGGCTTTCCGCTCACACAGACACAATGTTTCACGCATGACGTCCTTATAAATAATTTCCCTCTCAATTCCCAACTCATCAGCTGCTGTTCCAAACACACTTTTACCAACAGAGATGCCGGTGCCAAGTCACATCCCGCGTCCATAAGCTGCTCTCGCTGGCCTATTTTACCGCTCACGTCAAGAAATCTGCCGTTTTGCATTTTCCCATTCCTGACGCTGTCATCCAGTGTCTTTAAAGTGTCTGGAACGCCGTCCTAGAGGAGACAGACAGGCACGACGTGAGCTGACACAACACAATTCGTAATATCACTGCTATATCCTCCAGTCTCTTTGCGCAGTAAAGCTGCACTCGTTTGACTGACAAGCTCCTGCAAATAAAGACTCTCAGCTTTCACGAGAGCAAACTTTGATCCCCGCGTTTCTTCGAGCGGAGGACTGTGCGATAGACTTCATCTGGGTCTCGTGTTTGATATTCTAACGGGCCGTTTTTCCTTCGTTCTGTCTCTGCTTTCATTTCCACGTCTCTGTTGTTGTGTGTTTTTGCTTTCTCTCGTCTCGTCTCCCCTCCGTCCCTCCCGTCTCGTCCTGTTCTGTGTTCGACTCCACTCGTCTTTTATCTTTCCTTCACCCTGTCTCCGTACTTTCTCTTCACTGTATCTCTTCCCTCTCATGTCAGATGTAGTTCACTCCCAACATCTCTTAGAGTTATACTCTTTTCATGGACCCTAAAGGCTGGAAAAGTGAGTTTTTTTGTATGTCACACACTAAAGGTGTCATCTCTTGATAACTGTGTTTGAGTAGTTTGCGGAGACGGTCTCTGTTCTTCTGTGCGTGACCTATTTACTGTATCCATTCTGTTATGTTTGCTTTTATTAAAGTAAAAAATGGAACATTCAAATCATGTTGGAAAGAGTGTATTTACACACACCATAATCACGACTGGGAAACTCTGGGACTGCGTCTGACATCGCAAGCTCTCTTGAATAAGTTACTTCACAAATGATGTTCTATATAGTATGAATGTGTGTAGTATTAATGTACTGTGGACATCCACCATGTTATAGTATACACTATATAGTAGGGAAGTATGCGATTTAGGATGAAACCACGTCAGCAAGAAAATATTTCAGGTGCAATTATTATTAAAAACAAAAATTCATTTACAATAAAACTATCTAAGTTGCATGTACAATTTTGATAGAATATGAAATTATTAAATGTGCAGGCCCTTCAAAAATTTAATAAAGCAAATGTAATAAGCAAAAATACACCCAATGCACATTCTTTATTACAGTTTTTCTCAGTCGCTTTGGTGCGTTTCTCAAATCATCCTTAATATTTGCAAAGTAGTATGTGCATTCTCAAAACAATTCATACAAACAGCACCACATGTTGGATCACATGCAAAAGCCTGTAACTTACTCAAAATCTTTAGTTCATCTCTCAAAAGTAAGTATTTATCAACATATCAGTGCCATCAGAATGACAAGTCCTCGTGTCATTGTTCACAAACAAGATGTTTCAATAAAACACTGCACTCTGTGAGTATTACCTGATGTAAACTATGGCAACAGTTTGGATGACAGTTACTGTATTGAAATGTACAAAGCTGCGCTTCTTCTGTATGCCATATATCCATTTCAGAAGTACACATTTATTTATTAGTTATTGATTGAAAGAGACTGGATAGGATTCACAGTTACGCTTTTAGGTTATATGCTTGCCAATCGAAGGTTCGTGAGATGCAACTTTGAGCTATTTCAGAGAACTGGCTTCTCATTGGTTGATCTACACTCTCTTCATTGATGAAAGTCAAGATTCGCCTGCACAATTCATCAATTCATGGCACATTTACAAAAAGTCTAATAGAAATGTGTAGAAAACATGCTTGACAGTTTATGACAACTAGATCAACCGGTTTGCATTTAATGACTTATACGATGAACTAATGGCTAGATGTTTTGAGGGGTAAGACTATCGCACAGAGAACTATTTAATACATTTTGAGCAACATGGCATTAGCAACTGACAATACAGGAAACCACAGACTACATAATCAATTGCATGAATGCACCAAAGCAATCGCATCTTGTTCAAAAGAATTAGAAACTGCTTTTTTGATCTGCACAAGAGACTAGATGATGTGGAGGTCGAACAAGTAGTTTTGAGAATTTCATTTCTGATCTGAGAAAACTGTAATAATTTTGTAGATGTATAATTCAAAAAATATTGTTGCTTTAGTAAGTAGAAAGTATACATTGCCATCTTGCTCTGACCAAAGTGAATCGAACGTTCCTGACGTCCTAATAACGATTTCCCAACTCATTAAATGGACTTTCCAGGAGGACTTAAAGATTTATATATGTGGATGGATGTTATGGATCTTATTGAGAACAATTCATTTTAAAAATTGGTATTCTGGGCCTTGAAAGAGGTAGTTGCGTAGACTGTCAAAGCATTATGAAGCGGTTTACTTCCGGGTTTGCGATGCAGCTGCTGTCAGATACAGTCTTTCACAAAAGTTTCTCTGCATACTCTCCACTGCGCCTCGTTTACGAAACAAAAGGCGATCCAGGACGGCATTCAAATTAACCGTCCGTTTGTTTCCGTCGCTGAGATCCTTCTGAAGTCTTTACAGAGACGCAGACGAGCTGTGGATGTCTTTCACTCCTCTATTTGTCCTGTTGTCGGCAGACTCAAGCGCGAGGAGTATGTCAGAATCTGTCAGCCGTCAAGCGACTGAATCATAGACTGTATATAAATATGTTCGTAGTGTGCGTGACGTCACCCGTAGTGTTTCTGAAGAGCGTTTTTGAAGCCTAAAGTGGGCGGAGCCAGCCGTCGCCATCTTGTCCGCGCGTCACTCCCGGATAAACGAACACGTGCAGCGAGGCGGATTAGCTGAGGTGACGTGATGCTAACGCTAGCAGACAAACATCAGCGTCAATCCACCTGTCACTCAAGTGGCCACGCCCTTAATTACGCACAACTTTAAGGCTTAATATAATTTACACGGACAAGTTATACAAATAATAAAATCACCCCCCTCACAGTCGTCATGAAGGGCAAAATTAGCCATATAGACCAAAACCAGACTGTAAACATGTTTTTTTCTGCTGTAAAGTTGGGAATTTTAACATGAGGGATTATGGGATTGAGTTTCTTCTGCAGCCGGCCTCTAGTGGCCAGTGGATGAACTGCAGTTTAAGTCTCTTCAGTGTTGATTCAAGAGAGATACGGGAAGGATCCCGCTTGGACTGAACACCAGTGGGCGGGGCCTATGGTGTGATGATGTATAACTATTCGTCGGGAGGCGGGAATATGCAAATGTTTTTGCCCGTGTGACATCACAAATCCCACAATATCAAAACAAGCTTGTTTTTGGAGCTTGATGTAATACATTCTTTGTTTACAATGAGAAGACGTTTTAAGCTATGAAACTTGCAGGACGTTTTAATGGTACAAAGACCACTTCATGTCATGACCCCTTAGTTTACTTTTTTTAACTTTTGAAGTTTAAATAATTGAAATGAATATCACGCTCGATTCGTGAAGTGCGGGAAACGGAAATGCACTTTTTCATTCGTCAGGCACATCGTCTCTGGCACGGAGACACAGTGGCGGCTCTGAAGATCATGGAAGATCGTGTCTCCCAGTGTTCCCCTGTCTCCTCCAACAGAAGGAAGCATCAAATTCAGCCGTCAATGCAGGATATCGGCTTGCTTGTGACAAGACAATTAAATCGTGCATCAATACTGAGTGGAATTCACTGCGCTTCTCATTAAAAATTTAATCAAAAAATCTGCAATCACATCTGTCTGACATCTGCACTGCTGTCACATGAACTGGGAAGGCTCATCCATCAAATGTCGGTAATCTGAACAAAAGTTTGTTTTTTTCCATTTCTAGTGCGAACGTTGAATCCAATGATGTGATTCTCCGGGCCTTTGAGTCGCTCAGGCTGCCACTCGCTCTTACGTGGAGAATTGGGTCATCTCGTCTAATTCTACTCTCACTTCTAGCTGTCAGAAGTTACGTAATGCCAAATAAAGGCCGTCTAGTCATGTTTGGTCACACAATGCGGTGAGATCTGATTGGGTCCAAGTGCTGGGATTATACAAGAATCAGAAACAGCGCCAAAGGCCCGTGGCCTCATGTTCAGATTCACTCCGTGTTGATTTCACAAACACACTTCCTCCTCTGACTGATAAAATATGTAATAGAGGCTGACCCAGATGGACCTATTCAGTGCTTTATGAATAGACCGATGACTAATGCATATTTAATTACAGCTAAAGAGATGAATGCACACAAGCTATTTACCAGAAAATGCACACGACACTAAGGAAAGATGAGCTACAAACTTTATTAAACATAGTGCATATTATAAAACACCTAGTTGTGCATTTAGAATGATACAGGAACATGATATGTATTTAAAAAATAAATAAATGCATGGAAGTCCTCCAGAAGTCCTCCATTCATAATTGTTCATTCTGTTCATAAAATAAAGTATGCACTGCTGATATTTATATGTATAAGCACTTTCCCTGCCAGAATGCTCTAAGCTTCAGTCGGAAATTGAATCAAAACAGAACATTTGAAAATAATACTTTCAATTTGTGGTCAGACGTTTGTTCACCATGGCTAATATTCAGAGGGATAAGCCGTAGGAATGGTCACTATACTGCAAATTAGGATGATAAAAGAAAAAGAAAAGAAAAAAAAAGCGCTATACAGATAAATGTGAATTGAATCGAAGCCTGTTTGTCTAATATTATTAATAATCACCTTCAGTAACCATCATATCTTGATAAATGAGCGTGTTCTTATTCCTTCGTTTCCACCAATTTGAGCAGTTCAGTTTGCAGACTGTTGTGAACAGTTTTGTGCTTGAGCTTATAAGAGTGCAAATTATATACTATAACGATGATACGACCTCAGATCGTAATGCTTGCTTTAGTTTTCATCCTGTCAATTGTTTTATCATTGAAACTTTGAGGAGGCTTGAATGCTCTTGTCCAAGCACAAACGCCCCGGCCTTGATTACCAACAGCTCTGTCTTAATCGGCACGTTGCCTGTTGCCTGGGAACAAGCGCGACTCAAATAAGATGGCTGGTCGCAAACGGCACGTAATAACAATAGAGGCGTCCCTGGAGTTCTGTGCTCAGAATCAGATCGTCTTTATAGAGCCAGATTAAACGACAGAAACAAGCACATCTCAGCTCCTATAATGACCTGGGCCCAAACGCTGAGATTTCTCATTCTGCTGATCTCACGCTCGGATTAGCCAGAAAGGTCACAATCACTTTGAGGAGAATGAAGAATCGCAAATCTACGAGCCGGGGCCCAAAGGCGCGTTACCAGAGAATAATTAAATGGCTTTAGATCAGTAATCTGTTCTGACACATCGCTGTTGACTGCTCTCTTGTGCTGAACTCGCCATGAGGAGGAACAGTGTTTACATGCTGTTCAGAGACACGCCGAACGCTTACACTTCACTTTAGGGTTTCCTTGTTCTTTTAAGTATACGTGATGTTAATTGCCAACATGTTGAGTTAGTTGCATGTAGTTATGCAGACAATGGACACTGGGAAATAAAGTGTCACCCACCAAACCTTTGGAAGATCCTTTAACTTGAGATGTGAAGTTCACATACTAGTTAGTTTGTAATTAATTCAGTATTTAATTCGGCCGCATTATTTGGTTTTAAAACTATATGTAATAATCAAAGTCGTTTATTTACCAGGACTATTGTTGGGAACTCCCTTACAGAAAAAAAGAAAAGAAGAAAAAAAAACACATGAAAGTGTTTCACATGTGATCTCATGGGTCCCACATGTGAATTTGACATGTTTCACAGGATCTCACGTGTTTCAGATGGGAATTTAATATGTTTCACGTGATCTTATGGGTTTCACATGGGAATTTTACGTGTGTTTCACCTGTGATCAGATGTGTTTCACATGAGAATTTACATATTTCACATGTGATCTCATGGGTTTCACATGGGAATTTTACATGTGTTTCACCCGTGATCAGATGTGTTTCACATGAGAATATGCATTTTTCCACTGTGATCACATAGGATTCACATGTACAAGATGTGAACATGTGCATATGTGAAGTTCATGTGTTTTTATTTTGTCAGATTTCCTTTTCTTCCGTTGAAGCTCAAGATGCTCTTAATGGACAGATTTAACAACACATTTACTTTAGGCCGCGTTTACACTGCAGGTCTTGATGCCCAATTCCTGTTTGTTGACTATATCCAGCTTACATCTTCTTTTAAAAGTAACCCATATCCAATATCTGCATTTACACTAAAGACTTGCCCAAGAGAGACGTACTCACCCGGAAAAGCATAGGCCGGAAAGGAAGTAAAAACGGCAACAGACGCAGACGATAATACAAGCGTTTGCTTTACACACTATCTTTAATGGTCAGCAAAGCATTGGGTTGAGCCTTCGTCGGAAAAGAGTCACGTGATCGTGTTGAAGTCATTCGCCACTGTCGAATTAGACTGACTTACGACTCGCATTGACGGAATATCTGATCCGTCCGCTTGCATTGCAAATGCAAATGCAAATGCACGTATACGATTCATATCAGATTTATTTGCACATATGAATGAGGCCTGAAACCGGTCTGAGAACATGTTCTTGGATCTGTGCCACATGGGAGGAAAAAATGGGTCACTTGAACTATATAATAAGGTTTTTAGTTAACAACACATTCATACTGTTCTAGGTAGACTTCTGGTTAGACATTATCGAGATAATTCAGTGGGTGAAGTTTGCCTCATGTAAACAGTGACTCTCCGATAACCGATTGTTTTTGTACAGCTAAAATACCTGGAAGCGGATGAGACCGGAAGCCTTGCACATTCAAGTTACAAATGGACTTGAAGCTTCTCAATGCATTTCTCACTGCAACTCGTCACTCAAATTGTTATGCTGATAATTTAATTTGATTTAAATTCATAAAACAAGCATTTGCACTAGCGGTCTGAGACTTTTGGACCCCACTGTGACAGTGTTAGCCAGGATTTCAATCAACCAACTGTGGTTCTGTCACTTTTAATCTTTCATTTTCCAGGAATCGCTCTCAAACGAACACTGCATGAGCTGGATTTACCAGGACCCTTCATATTAAACCGTTTTTTGGAACATAGCCCAACATTAAAGGAATATTCTGGGTTAAAAACGAGTTAAGCTCTATTGAGCTCTCCAACATGCTGTGAGTCAGCACCGAAAATCAGTCTGACTTTCCCTCAGACACAAAGAGAAACATGTCTTTCCTGCAGTGGAAATATGTGGCATATGCACAGCGCTGCAAATCAAGAATATGTTCAAATATGCAACTACCAGTGTAATCAGATTTGTTTAAAAACCTTGGCTGTGTTAAGATTGGATAAAAATCCAATTTCGTTACATCGGGTTGTTTTACATTTTTTTGCATTATATGAGGACACCCATTCAGATGTGAAATAACTTCTCCTAAAGTCACTGTTTACATGGAGAAAACTTCGCCCGCAGGAATTATGTTGGTAATGTATAACCGGAAGTCTACCTAGAATAGTAGACTCACCAACAAATGAATATTTAGACAACTTTATGTGATGCAAACCTCAACATGTATCTACCCATCTATATATTACATAATAGGAAAGCAGCAAGACTTGAATGAATGAAACAGAAATACTCAGTCAAACAATAAAAAAGGAAACTCTTAAATGAGTGGTATAATGCCCTTTTCACAAGATGTACAATAAGTCTCTGATGTCCCCAGAGTGTGTATGTGAGGTTTTAGCTCAAAATACCCCACAGATATTTATATATAGCATGTTAAAATTGTCACTTTTTGAGGGTGAGCAAAAACGCACAGTTTTTGTGTCTGTCCCTTTAAATGCAAATGAGCTGCTGCTCCCGGCACAGGGGGCGGAGCTACAACAGCTTGCACTCACAAACACATGCACTGAAAATTTCAAAAACCTTTAGCCTTTTATGTTCAAACTGGAGTCAGACAATGATGGAGAGACTCTAGAAGAAGTGACAACATGTAGAAGCAACAGGACATTTCTGAATGGTTAGTTGATGAATTTATGAAGCTGATGTGTGGTTATCTTCTAATCATTGATTAGCATATTCTGTCTTGATAATCTATAAATCGTGTTCAGGGGGCGGGGCTTATGTAAATTCTAGGGTTTGTGATGTCACTAACCCGGGAGGAATGTGGTGTAGTCTCTACCAGCCGTTTGTTGTAGTCCTTAAAAAGTGATTTCTGTAAAAGCAAATATCTCCCTTTGCTCTGAACTTTGAGCGTTATAACTTTGCAGATGTTGTTTATGCTCAAACAGCAACATTACACACTAACTAAAGTTAGAAAAGTCAAATCATAATCAATAATAAGGCTTAAAGGTTAAAGAGAGGAAACTTGACATCGGCCAGAACTTAAACACATCACAATCATCTTAATTGGCACCTAAAGTAATAAAGTCTCAAAAATGTGTCGCCATCTAGTGTCGAGGAGTTTCAGTTCAGGCAAAGGTTTCACAATAAACCTGGTGCTGTACAAGGAATATTACAAATGTGCTACTGGCTATCAAACTCCATAAGCTAATGGACAAACTAACTGTTCTAGTCTGATGTGTTTTATGGTATATATTTGTAGAGAGAGAGAGAGTGCCATTTTCTTTCTGCAGCACCATAATAATAAAAGGAGTTAGATTGCTCAACAATAAAATCAAACGACATTGTGTGCTGCTAATAAGCAAAAGCCCATTAGCCCTTTATGTATGTGTTGGGAGTGTAATTGTTTTGAATTTCAGGGAATTATGGATTTTGGACCCGTACAGAGAGTGTAGTCACCGATTGCTGGTATTATATAAATAATATTTGATCATATTTGATATCTGCTCTGATAAAGTAAGTCCCGCCTTCCCAGGAGCATGTTTCACATCAGCAAAAAAGTACAAAAACAAAATGCTTTTTCAATAAAATGATATCTGCTACTTGCCAAGCTTCATCATCTATACACCATTTTTTTTCTGCCACTTTTTCTGGATAGCCACTTATTTTCTTGATCAGGTAAACCTCAAATTTGAATATATATATTTGAATTGAAATAATGATAAACATATTGCAAACCATTAACAATGTACCCAAAACAATTGATGCCATTTAATATATTCCTTGGAAATTGGTTATTGTAGATGAAATATTGAAGAAGAAGAAAAAAATGGCAGGACTTTTACAACGTGTTCAAAATATCACCACAGAATAAAATATCCTCATATGATGCAGGTCGCATGTATATACTATATATACATACATTACTTTGAATTCAAAGCCTACTCAATTGAAAACGAACACTGCAAAAGGGAATTTCAAGAAAACTGAAACATGGGGTGCTCAGAATATTTGTGTGAGATTATAATATGCTTTCCCTTAATAAATGAAAAACTGTATTATATTGTATTATTGTGAAGATAATGATCATCAGTGGACATACCCTATACAGTTTTCCAGCATTATTTGAGGGTTTGGAAGCAACATCAGAAATTAAATAATATTAAAGAACAACAGAAACGAAAGGTGATACAACACTATATAGTACAGTGTAATAATATTTAATACTTATATAACATTGTCTCATTGCTGTACTGAGAATATATTTCTTGTTATTTTTTCTTTAGCTTTTGGACTGAAAAATGACCTGTGCATGTTTTATGATATTCGTCTGTAAAGATCTGTAAAATTGGCATGAAGCAGAAGTCGTGCTGGTCTTTTCGTCCATATTGTGCCATATGTCAGAGTGAAACACTTCTGGAACAGGAACAGATGTGGGCGGGGCTTGATTGTGTCTGTGGGGAATTGATTGGATGATTGGATGGTTGTGGTTTGCTATTGGCTGATCTCATGTGAGTGACAGGTTGCCCCGCCCTCGTCATCAGAGAAGAGAAGGGATGCGATAAGATTATTAGGCACATGGATATAAAACAATAATAATGATGTGCATGGATAAATGATTTAGAATACATACTGCAATATTCCATACAAAAAAAAAGCAAGAATTGTCCATCTTGATCTCATGCCGACTTTAAGACTGTGAGTGTTTATAAGGTTAGGATTTCCCGTTGCCGGTCCTCAGATGGTGCAGGGGTTTGTGTGATCAGTTGTCCGTGTTTTTCGACCACAAAACCAATATAAATGCTAAAATGTCTATTATTGCACTTTAAAGTCCGCAATCGCCTAATGTCATCAAAGCAAAAAAAATGGTAATTTTTATGTGAAACGTAAATATTTATGAGAGTTGCGATCTGCGTGTTGATCAGGGTTTTTATTTGTATTTTGTGAAGAGTTGAAGAGGTGTGAGAGAGACTCAGGATCGGTCATTCTTTGTTAAAAAGGTTTTATTTCCCATACGAGAGAAGCCACTCATCTGATTTATGTAATGAAAAGGAAATAAGAATACACTTTTTTTTTGCAGAAATGTCCAGAACAAACTGCAGTTTTGCTCATGCAGCAACTTAGGCTGCTAAACTTAGGTCAGAAATTGCAGCTTTCTCATTTTAACCTCGACACATAGCAGATGTCAAGCAGCATTTCCACAAGTGCCAATTTAGCAGAAGTCCGCGCACCTGCCTCGACAACTTCTGCTCTTGAAGATCAGCACTTTCCAGCACAAGCGTCCTATTTTAAGTTGTTTTTCTTTTGTCTAGTGACAGCGGCGTATATCTTCAATCTTACATTTCTCTCAAATCGAATGCACACAGATGTATTTACTTCACGGAGCAATAAAGGAGCTCTTCTTCAAATGAAATATCCGTCTGTCAGCCCCAGCTGAGCCCTACATACTGTATATACAATTAGTGGAGTGCACATCGCATTCAGAGAGAAGTGAATGGGACAAATGGTAAGGCTCGAGATGGCGGCGACAGGAATGAAAGTCTTTGAGCTGCAAGAGCCTAGAAGTTAGTTCATTCACATGCATTACCTTATCCGGACTGAAATATTGTGTTGTGGTGTTGTTTGTAATGTATGGAACACATACGACTTTATATCACACAATTCTGACTTTATATCTCACAATTCTGACTTTATATCTCACAATTCTGACTTTATATCTCGCAATTCTGACTTTATATCTCACAATTCTGACTTTATATCACACAATTCTGACTTTATATCACGCAATTCTGACTTTATATCTCACAATTCTGACTTTATATCACGCAATTCTGACTTTATATCTCACAATTCTGACTTTATATCTAACAATTCTGACTTTATATCACGCAATTCTGACTTTATATCTCACAATTCTGACTTTATATCACGCAATTCTGACTTTATATCACGCAATTCTGACTTTATATCACGCAATTCTGACTTTATATCTCACAATTCAGACTTTATATCACGCAATTCTGACTTTATATCACGCAATTCTGACTTTATATCACGCAATTCTGACTTTATATCTCACAATTCTGACTTTATATCACGCAATTCTGACTTTATATCACGCAATTCTGACTTTATATCACACAATTCTGACTTTATATCACGCAATTCTGACTTTATAACACGCAATTCTGACTTTATATCACACAATTCTGACTTTATATCACGCAATTCTGACTTTATATCTCACAATTCAGACTTTATATCACGCAATTCTGACTTTATATCACGCAATTCTGACTTTATATCACGCAATTCTGACTTTATATCTCACAATTCTGACTTTATATCACACAATTCTGACTTTATATCACGCAATTCTGACTTTATAACACGCAATTCTGACTTTATATCTCACAATTCTGACTTTATATCACGCAATTCTGACTTTATATCTCACAATTCTGACTTTATATCACGCAATTCTGACTTTATATCACGCAATTCTGACTTTATATCTCGCAATTCTGACTTTATATCACGCAATTCTGACTTTATATCACACAATTCTGACTTTATATCACGCAATTCTGACTTTATATCTCACAATTCAGACTTTATATCACGCAATTCTGACTTTATATCACGCAATTCTGACTTTATATCACGCAATTCTGACTTTATATCACGCAATTCTGACTTTATATCTCACAATTCAGACTTTATATCACGCAATTCTGACTTTATATCACACAATTCTGATTTTATCACACAATTGCGACTTTATATCACGCAATTCTGACTTTATATCACACAATTCTGACTTTATATCTCACAATTCTGACTTTATATCACGCAATTCTGACTTTATATCTCACAATTCTGACTTTATATCACGCAATTCTGACTTTATATCACGCAATTCTGACTTTATATCTCACAATTCTGACTTTATATCTCACAATTCAGACTTTATATCACGCAATTCTGACTTTATATCACACAATTCTGACTTTATATCTCACAATTCTGACTTTATATCTCACAATTCTGACTTTATATCTCACAATTCTGACTTTATATCACGCAATTCTGACTTTATATCACACAATTCTGACTTTATCACACAATTGCGACTTTATATCACGCAATTCTGACTTTATATCACGCAATTCTGACTTTATATCACACAATTCTGACTTTATCACACAATTGCGACTTTATATCACGCAATTCTGACTTTATATCACACAATTCTGACTTTATATCTCACAATTCTGACTTTATATCACGCAATTCTGACTTTATATCTCGCAATTCTGACTTTATATCACGCAATTCTGACTTTATATCTCACAATTCTGACTTTATATCTCACAATTCAGACTTTATATCACGCAATTCTGACTTTATATCACACAATTCTGACTTTATATCTCACAATTCTGACTTTATATCTCACAATTCTGACTTTATATCTCACAATTCTGACTTTATATCACGCAATTCTGACTTTATATCACGCAATTCTGACTTTATATCACACAATTCTGACTTTATATCACGCAATTCTGACTTTATATCTCACAATTCTGACTTTATATCACGCAATTCTGACTTTATATCACGCAATTCTGACTTTATATCTCACAATTCTGACTTTATATCTCACAATTCAGACTTTATATCACGCAATTCTGACTTTATATCACACAATTCTGACTTTATATCTCACAATTCTGACTTTATATCTCACAATTCTGACTTTATATCTCACAATTCTGACTTTATATCACGCAATTCTGACTTTATATCACACAATTCTGACTTTATCACACAATTGCGACTTTATATCACGCAATTCTGACTTTATATCACACAATTCTGACTTTATATCACGCAATTCTGACTTTATATCTCACAATTCTGACTTTATATCATGCAATTCTGACTTTATATCACGCAATTCTGACTTTATATCACGCAATTCTGACTTTATATCTCACCTGTGGCGGAAACAAGCTTCCATTGTAAAGTGTTTTTTGAGCAAAAGAAGCAAAAATTCTGAATATT
This sequence comes from Rutilus rutilus, assembly GCF_951802725.1. Taxonomy (NCBI): domain Eukaryota; kingdom Metazoa; phylum Chordata; class Actinopteri; order Cypriniformes; family Leuciscidae; genus Rutilus; species Rutilus rutilus. The sequence goes on from NC_140221.1 coordinate 1,646,895, forward strand.
TTGTTGCATTGATTTTAAGAATGTTGTTGAATTGTAATCCTCTGTAAGTATCTGCCTTCGGGACATTGCTAATTCAAAAGATGCCATAACAAAAATGAGAAAACATCACATTAGAACTTGTAATTGGCCATTTCCAAAAGTTACTGGACTATAGATGGGAAATTAGCCAAGGCTGAAACAACATTGAGCATTAAACAAAAGTGTTGACTTGTTCTTGAATCATTCAGTGCTTTTGTACAAATCGGTTGAGTAAGTGATTCAATGACTCGTTCATAAAGACAGTTGTTATATTACATTGGCTAATGTGCTATTAATCTGTTTATAAACATTCACAATGTTTTGTTTTAATATAATATAATATAATATATGTGATATGTTGCTTCTGGGAAAGTTTTTCACCATTAATAGAACAACAATATATAGTTTTTACTTGCAAAAAAACATACATTTGACAGTATCTCACAGCAAAATTATAAGGTTTTACAATAAAAGTATTTATAAAATTAAATTTTAAACCATTCCCAATATTTTTTGCAAACGTTTTTGGTAATCGGCTTGTAGAAAACCGCATCTCAGCGAAGCTAAGGATCCTCATATTTTAGGAGAGTACAACTCCTAATCATCTTGGCAACTTATGGCTTTACTTGATAACATTTAATTATTACACTGGCTAGACGTAGAAATCTAATGCTAAGAATTAATTGCAGGGTGTCTACAATCTCAGCAGTAATGAGAAAGCAGAGGTGGTTAATAATTGAAACGGGTCTTTATGAGAGCGATCTCGTATTACCCACGTCCCCGCTTGCCCTCTGAGAGGAACCCGGCGTGGATCCGCATGAGATCTCAGTCTCACCGGTGTTCAGGTGTTGGTTTGCGTCGCCTTACTGAGGTTTCATGAGCTCCGGGATAAAATGACTACTTCCAAAAATAAACGTGAACCAAATGCACTCTGGTTGGAGGTGCAAGATTGCTAATTTCCACCTGTCAGGCTGCCACTTGACTCGCTTCACCAGAGCAGCGTATAATAACACGTTAACTAATTATCATGGTCATGGCATGTTTTTCGCTGACGTGAAGTGGTGCACTTATGATCATCAGGCTCGTTTTTACATCTGCAACTGCAATCTGCCGTGATCTACCAAAGTCTTCATGCTATTTTGTATATTTGACAATTCACATTGGTGCTTTAGCTGAATATATTAGTTGACTGTAGTGAATGCTATATAGTGCACATTGCATTTATTGGAATATTTAACCCCAAATATCAAAACCCTGTCCTCAATTCCACCGTGTCCTAACCAGACGCAATGTGACGCCACATTGGCTGTGATTTTTGATTGATTGGTTGTGAGTGCAGTGCGTTTGCAGAGAGACTCCGCCCACACTCTCTTCTGATTGGCTGTGATTTTTGATTGATTGGTTGTGAGTGCAGTGCGTTTGCAGAGAGACTCCGCCCACACTCTCTTCTGATTGGCTGTGATTTTTGATTGATTGGTTGTGAGTGCAGTGCGTTTGCAGAGAGACTCCGCCCACACTCTCTTCTGATTGGCTGTGATTTTTGATTGATTGGTTGCGAATGCATTTTTTTAAATGATTTTTCAAAGTTAAAGAAAATACTATTTCAGTGTTTCTTCTTCAAAATTGTATGTTTAATTCAATGTGTTACTTTCTGTTTGTAATTGTAAAATTCACAAAATAAAATAGCAATTCCTGAGTGAAAATAGTTTGCACACATTATTTTTTGTAAAGATTTACAAAAAATTCTTCGATCATAAATGCATTTTGTGCTTCACAAAAAAAAAAAAAAAAAAAAAAAAATAGCATGCATGAGGGCAAATGATGACAGAATTTGTACTGGTAAGACTTTATTTCGTTAAACAACTTTAGACATTTTACTGACTACAAGTAACTTTGCAAGTAACCCGAACTACTAATACTCTAACGAGAGTCAGTTGACACGTAGTTGCTAAAGTAGACTATTGAAATAAAGTGTAACCTTTTCATTTTTGGGGTGAGCTGTTCCTTTAAATAGATATCTTGGCCCACATTCTCAGCTCTCCACGTTTGTTCTCTCAGGCGTGCACTTTTGAAACCCAATATTCTTTAGGACTAAATGAAAACGTCCAGATATCGATCTCACGCGGGGACACAATGCCTTCCCGTGACAGGCTGAGCAGCCTCATATATTCAGAGTGTGTGTGTGTGTGTGTGAATGCCACGGTGGAGGGCAGCCCGCTATCTCAGCCTTTTGTTTTAAGCCAGAGACAAATCCTTTGTCCAAGTGTGCCGGGCTGAATGGGTTTGCTTGATCCTGCAGTAATTAGATGGAGCAGAGGTGGCTGATTTAGATGCAGTCCACAGATAGCACAGGGAAGTGAGGGAAATGTGTAATGCGCGCACACACACACACACACACACACACTGAACGGGGTGAGACGGAGTTAACAAGAAGAGAGGGAGGGAATAAAAGGTCACAGTCAAGGTGAAAAATAATCAGAGACACTTGCTGTCCATCGAAGTGCACAGAAAGCATGACAAGTGCCCTAATCAGTGTGTTGCCTATTACTAGTCTACCTCGCTTTCCTCACGAGGCCTGTCTGGATCTCATGCTGATGTTTCGTGCAATACGATACTTTTAACATTTGTTCTTTGGTTATCATGACATTGGAATATTTATGGTCACTCAGTTACTAATTATGTATAACTGTAATGCATGAAAAGAGAACACTTGACTGTTTACACTAAGACATTTCTTACATTCTAGAAGCTACTTTTTAAAATCAATTTTATGTTTTATCAGTAAAAAAAAAAAAAAAAAATGCCTGAGACATTATCCTGGAATAGAGAAATTTTTTTTTTTAGAACTGTTAAAATTTATTTTTGGAAATGCTTGTCCTTGTTACACGTTACATGTAGTTATATTAAAGGCACACTGTGGAGAAATTGTGTTTTTGTCAAACAGCGACCCCTAGAGTCGCTGTGGAATACTTGCACTGTCGTAAATACTGTTGATTTGATTTGCGATAGTTTGCACGTTGGCTTAATGAATATGCTCAGGTGCTCATCTGCGGTGATGCGTGTTCCAGTAGCGTCGTCATATCTGGCAATAACATATAGCCTATAACACGCTCACACGTTTTTTTATTTATTTTTTTAGCATTTTTGGGAGGAGTACAATTTGCATACGTGGTTTCAACAACCAGATGCATCACTTGTCCAGTTTCGTCTGGAATGCGTCTCAGACCTCCTCCTGAAGTGGTTTGAGCGATCGGATTCAAATCCGTCTCGAATGCGTTTCGGAGGGCATTTACACCTGGTCTTTTCACGATCGGATAGCTATGAAGTGGCCAGGTGTAAACAGCCCCCATGACAAAAACATACGCACGAAAGCCGAAAACAAACACTGGTTGGCCTCTCACGTCCATAGACAGTATATAAACGCTCACGTCCAGATTTGAGGAAGTGGTGGGGGAAGTGACGTATGCCGTAAAGCAGTCGAATTTTGTAGTTCTTTTTGTGCTCGGGTTACTACCCGAACCCCGAAGTTACGTAGTGCCAGTAAAAGCGATACAGCCCCCGTCAGGCTATGGCAGACGTGTCATTCAACCTATTGTAAGTCGATGTACCATCACAAGGGTCTTGGAAATATATTATGAAGGTTGAAAAGCTACATAGTGTTCCTTTAACTATAAAATATGCATAATTACATGCAACTAACCCTAAATCAAACCCAAACCCTATAGTAAGTACATATTGTTAAATATCATTCAGAACTTAAATATATCATTGCACTGTAACTGAAATGTGTTACAGTGTAACATTAATTTATCACTTTAGTAATTCTGTAGTTCCAAATATTCTTTACACTGTGAAAAAAAAAGTAAAGTTGTAAATAAAACAAAGATTAATAGTGGATGTTGTTTTTTTCCAGTGTAGAATTTAGACAAAAAGGATTTCTGTCTCTTAAGTTGTTCAGAAACATTGTGTTATTATTGCAGTGTTATATTGCAGCTCAGGCTCATTTAATATTATGGTCAGACTTTAGTTTAGGGTCCAGTTCTCACTATTAACTAACTATTAACTATGACTTATGCCTCAATAAACTCCTAATTACTGCTTATTAATAGTTAGTAATGTAGTTTTTAAGTGTAGGTATTGGGTAGGATTAAGGGATGCGGAAGGCGGCATTAATATGTGCTTTATAAGTACTAATAATCAGTCAATATCCTAATAATATGCATGCTAATAAGCAACTAATAAATTTGAACCGTCGCTGCAGAACCCGTATTTAACCCAACAGCCTGGTTATTACTAGAAATTACCCAACGATGTTTAAAATAACCCAACATAATGACCCAATATGAGTAACCCATGGTTTGGTTAAAAACAACCCAGTGTTTTTTACCATCTGGGAATTGGACCCTAAACTAAAGTCTTCCCATATTTCATACTTGTTAAGATTAGATGCTAATTCAATTCCTCTGAATGTAAATGACTTCTATCTAGGTTTCGGTTATAAATGGATCATTACACAGTTTCTCCCAAGTTTGTTTTTGAGATGGTGTGTGTGAACTGCTTTTTGAGGGTGTGAGCCGAGTCACTGTGAAGTCAAGCTGGAATACACAGAATCGGATTTAATATGACATATTTATATATTCAATATGAGCTGATGTGACTTGATCTTGTCGTACGTGCCGGAGGTCACGAGTTTGATTCATGCTTGACTGAAGGCTTCCTAAGATAAACCTCTTAAATAGCATCTGTTTGTCAGTAGATGTAGGGATAAATATCACTGGATCGGAGAGCGTTGTGACGAGAGGAAAAACGAGCGTGCTTAAATTCTTTCCATCGTCTTGTGGAACATTAAAGAAGATATCTTGTAAAACGCTGGTAACCAAACAACACTGAGTTTCAGATGCTGTCAATATGTTGTGTACACTAAATAATTCAATGACATTTTCTCACAGTACTGAAAACCGAAGACCCATTTTTTTAAGGTGATATTTTTATAAAGTAAACAAATGCAAATAGTCTTCATTTTTATTAAGCAAAATTAAATTTCTTATTTTCACCCTGACTTGCAGGTTCACCCTTTTGTATTGTTTTTTTCTGTTAAGACTGTTATTGTGCATTAAAGGAGTAGTTCACTTCAGAATGAAAATGTCCTCTCCACCACGTCATCCAAGATGTTCATGTCTTTCTTTCTGCAGTGTAAAGGAAATTAATGTTTTTGAGGAAAACATTCCAGGATGTTTCTCCATATAGTGACTTCAATGGGGTCCAACGGGTTGAAGGTCCAAATGTGAGTTTCAGCGCAGCTTCAAAATCTCGACACGATCCCAGACGAGGAATAAGAGTCTTATCTGGACAAACCATCGCCATTTTATAACAAAATAAACATTTATATACTTTTTAACCACAAATTTGTGTTCACACATTACGTAATCACGGTCAAAGGTCACGCGGTTCAAAAATGTCGAAATCGTCCAACATCGTTGGTTTACCTTTTATTTATTTATTTTTTTTGGTAAATGGCGTTTGACTCAGTCTTTGCACGTTGTCTTTGTAAACACTAGGTCGGTTCTTACGCCTACGTCACGCTTGACCTTTCAACATGATTATGTAATGTGTGGCGCATCACAGCTAGTGCAAGACCAGCATTTGTGGTTAAAAAGTATATAAATGTTTATTTTGTTATAAAATGTCCGCTGGTTTGTCTAGATGAGACTCTTATTCCTCGGCTGGATCGTGTCGAGACTTTGAAGCTGCACTGAAACTCACACTTGGACCTTCAACCCGTTAGACCCCATTGAAGTCACTATATGGAGAAAATCCTGGGATGTTTTCCTCAAAAACCTTCATTTCTTTTCCACTGAAGAAAGAAAGACATGAACATCTTGGATGACGTGGTGGAGAGTAAATTATCAGGAAATTTTAATTCTGAAGTGAACTACTCCTTTAACTAACATTATCTAACAATGGGCAGTATGTTTTTGCAGCTTTTATCAACCTTACTTAATAAAATGTATATGCTCATGTGCATTTACTAAAGTTAACAAACATAAATGTTTTAGTAAATGCTGAAGTTAACATTAAGAATAATACATGCCGTAGAAGTATTGATCATTCTTAGTTCATGTTTAATATAGTTAACCAATGTTAAACAGAACCTTATAGGAAAGTGTAACCTAAAGTCCAGCTGTTAAACAGCTGATAAGAAGACAAACATTAATAAGTGATAAACCGTACGGCTGAAGACGTCTGAATCCGTAACCACATTCTCTCTCTGTGAAAATCAACAACATCTGAATTGGGTGGGATAATGTCGCACCGCTCTCGAACCCCAGATAATCATCCGCCACGATGGGATTAGTTAATTACCGGCAGGAAGAGCTGGCAATTAGCAGAGAAATGGAGCTGGAAGACATGTCAGGGTTAAGCAGTGCCGAAACCACTGAGTGGGCTGAAACGGAGTCTCCGGGGAATTTATTCACACCGCGGGAAGGAAAACGCAACACGCATGTTTGTTTGGAGCCATTTTAATCACTGAATACGGAAAAACAGATGTACGGTTGTGGAACGATGGGTCTTCAGAATTAGCGCGGGATGTTAAGGGAGAAGAAACACGGCATTGAAGATTTACTCCCACACAACAAACATCAGTAATGGATGTGAAGTTACTCACGGGTTAGGGATTTGAACAAACCCGGAACAAGTTTTGCACCGTCCTGTTTCCCTGCACAGTTTAATATCTCCTGATGGCAGCGAGGTCCTGTGAAGTACAGCAATTCATTCCCTTGAATGTCTATAGAGAAAAAAATCTGGTAACACTTTATTTTACAGTGTCATTGTTACATATGTTACATGTAGTTACTACAGTAATAACTATTAATTGTGCATAATTACATGCAACTAACCCTAAACCAAACCAACACTTTATTTTACAGTGTCCTTGTTACATATGTTACATGTACTTACCGTAGTAATAACAGTAAAGTATGCATAATTACATGCAACTAACCCTCAACCATACCCTAATCCTACCCTAACCCTATAGTAAGTACATGTAGTTAATTATCATTACTCAGTACTTACATATAATTACACTGTAACAATGACACCTTAAAATAAAGTGTAACCAAAAATCCTTACTTGAAATAATGGTAACACTTTACAACAACGTCTCATTAATGCATCCACTAACAATGAGCATTTACAGCATTTATACAAGGGATAGTTCACCCACAAACTGACCCTCGTGTCATTTCAAAGCCGTAAGACTTTCGTTTATCTTCGGAACACAAATGAAAAATGAAATCTGAGAGATTTCTGTCCCTCCATTGACATACTACGCAACTACCACTTTGATGCTTCATAGAGAAATCGTAAAACTAATCTATACGAATTGAACGGTTTAGTCCAAAATTTTTGAAGAGACTTTATTGCTTTATATGATAATCATATTGAATTTAGGCTTTTATTCACATATAAACATTCATCAGCTCATGCTTGCTTGACGTGCGAGAACCAATGAGGTTCATTCTTGTGTTTTTTTGTTGTTTTTTTTAACAAAAATCCTGTAGATTTGCACTGGAACTTAAAGGGATACCTCAGGATTTAGCATTAAGCTTTGTATTAGTAGAAAACCTGTAGTATTTTCCTCCCTCATATCCCCCTGAGACAAGAGATTTATATATTTTTTGTCTGGAAAAAATCCTCCGATGACGCAAAAATCGTCATTTTGCGCCATCTGAGGATTTTTTTGCCCGAATCCCGGACATTTTGGGCGATCTCGAAATCCCGGCCAGACTCATCACGGAGACTCACTAGTAGCCTAGTCTTGTTGTTTAACTGCGCGCTCTTACCGGTAGGCGTGGCTTGGGAGTGGCCTTGTAGAGCAGCGAAGCAAGTGCATTCTGGGAGTTGTTGTCTTTCATCCACTTAAGCCAAAAATACATTTTCTGGCTTTTCTCAGTCTAGAAGGCTCCAAATTCAAAAATAATTTCACATTTCTACTACATAAATGACCCATTTTAAATACACATTCATCTTTCCAGAGGTGAAGTATTCCTTTAAGCTGGACAATGACACGATTTTCTTCTAGATCTGCTGTACACCAGACACAAACTTTGCATCATTTTTGTGTTGTCTCTGTAAAGCTGCTTTGAAACAATCTGTATTGTAAAAAGCACTATAAATATATAAATGTGACATGAAAACCTGGGGCCAAAACAACACCTTAGCAACTGCATAGCATCCGCCTGGCAACCAGCACAACACCCGACACACACACCTGACACACACACACACACACACACACACACACACACACACACACACACACACACACACACACCTTCCTCAAGAAAATGTGAAAATCCAATTTTAATTTATTGTCTTAAAATGACACATTATACAGCATTATGTGGATCAGGAGGCAGCTCTTGGCTCTAACGCACCTTCTATAAACGTGTTCATTTACTCTCAGGCGTTTTATGCTAATCAGCGTGTTAAGTTAAACATTGTGTTTGGATGGAAATGATGTGTTCCCATGAGCGTAACTATTATTGTCATTTCCATCACAGTCCTTGAAAGCCATCATTATTTTTCTGTTGAGGAATTTTAGGAGAAGCATAATTCAGAACTGCTTTAAGGCAGAAGATAAGGGTCAATTCTGATTCATTTTTTTTTTTTAAATGATTTATGGGTTCTTTAAATGCATGAAAAGTGGAGTTTGCAAGGTTCTGCTATAAGCCTTTGGTTCCCATTGAAACCTTTGCATGTGTTCACTTTGATAAGTTTGAGTTATACTTCGTTTATTTGCTGACTCTTTTCCCTCTGTCTCTCCATGAAACATGAGCTTCTTTCAGAGTTATTTAGTGTAATTGTGTCCAAAATGGATGAGGTATCTGCACCGTTTGTATTGTGCCGCGCTGCATTAGGTGTGTGTGTGTGTTACTCATGAGCACACACGCAACTCTCACAATGCCAGGTCAGCTCACCATGGTGAGATAAGCTGCTCTATTAGAGCCCTTTCAGCTTCTGGCTTTATAACAGCTCATATGCAGCTAATTAACGGAGCATTAGCGCTGTGGTTATCTACGTCCATCACCACATCTAGTGCTTTCTTATAGAGATTGTAGAGCAGTGGTTCTCAACAAGACTTAAAGGGTTAGTTCGCCCAAAAATAACTTAATAACTCTCCCTCATGTCGTTCCAAACCCGTAAGATCTTCGTTCATCTTCGGAACACAAATGAAGATATTTTTGATGAAATCTGAGAGCTTTCTGTCCCTCCATTGACATCAACGTCATTGCAACTTTCAAGGCCCAGAAAGGTAGTAAAGACATCGTTAAAATATCCTGAACATTGTATAAGCATTCGATTGGTTCACGTGTCACTGAATAAAAGAGAGGCTCTCGGACGCATAAACGCCACATGCTTTTGGTCTTTTGTGTCTTTCACATTAAAATCATTCTACAGGCTTTCATAGACAACCTAGTAAGTTGGAGAAGATCTCGTTTTTTTTTTCTTTTTAAGTTTCATTGCAAGCCGTTCACATACTGGCAATAATAATGAAAAAAAAAAAAAAAAGATAAATACATGAACATTCTTACTTAAAGCCCATTTGAAACTAATTTATAAAATATAACTAATATATAAAAAAAAAAAAAAAAAACTTGGATCTAAATTAAAATATTGATCAAATTGTTAACTGAAATCATATTGAAATCTTTTTCCTGCCTCAAACAGTCTTGAGTCATAATTACAGCAGAAATTAAGCTGTATTTAGACATGTTCCCCATTTTGGTAACACTCCTGAAAACTATAAACTTAATTATTTTTACTAGATATATATATATTTTTATTTATTTAAATAATTCTAATATATTGGACAAATAAATTGGATAAACACTGTAAATTAGGCATAGTTTTATTGTGGTTTTGCACTTTTACTGGCCATTTGTTGAAGTCGAGAGAAAGTGTGTGTTACAGCAGGAATCAAGGCTTCATTTAGACATCTTTCTTGCAATGCTCCTGAAGAGAAGAGCAAGCAGAAGAGTTTCTCCATGGTCCTCTAACTGCGATAAGTAATGTGTTCACCAACAGAATCAGACGCTGCTGCTTTTTCCCTAACACTTCTCCCATTATGAATGAATTATGACACAGTTTGGTCCATTGAGTCGGACTGCCTTCTCAGCACAAGCTCCAGAGTTGAGGTGATGTCAGGACGATTATTTTGGTGTGGATCTGAGCGTGACTAAGATGTTCATATACGCATAAACGAACTGAACTAAAAGAGAAAAAGGCAGCAGATTCCTCAACAAGCAATCCAAACCATCCAGCTGTGAAAACACCCACATTTATTATTATTATTAATTAATGAATTTATTAATTATCGATACTATTGATACCAACAACAATTGGCTGATTCCGATACCGGTCACTTTCTCTCTTACTTGAATTTTTGTAATTAAAATGGATTAGTGTTTTGATCATGTTTTAAATTAGCAAAGTTAAAAAAATGCATGCATTAAGGTATACTAGCTAGTTTATTGCTGCATCATAACATAATTTCTTCTTGCTAACAAAATAAATTTGTTGTTAACACCATGCTAACATAATTAACATGTTGCTATCGTCATGTTAGCACGATTAGCAAATTGCTTACATGAAGCTAACATGATTAGCATGTTTTTAGCAAGATGCTAATATGTCTAGCATTGTGTTAACATGTCATTAGCATGATGCTAGCATGTTTTAACGATTCACTAGATGCTGATAACATCTGTTAGCATGTTTTAGGTGATGCTAATATTAGCATGTTGCTAACACAGGTTGACATCTATATTTATATATATAACTTCACAGATGGCTTGAGCAATCATTACAACCGCAGTTAGACATGTCATTCGGCTCAAGAAAATAGTGATTTTTGTGAATGTTCAAATCAGAGCCTGACAAGTAGCTGTTCCCTGTGAAAAGCTGTCAGGTACGCTTTTATTTCCGTCCATTTCGCTCTAAATGAGAGTCACACAGGTGACGAGACGAGTCAAATGTTGGATTCCTTCAGTGTGTCATTGTGTGAATGTTAGCAGTCTCTCTGGACAGACGGACTCTGCGGGACAGAGTCGCTCTCCGTCTGCTGTCGCATATTGGCAGCGTCGACGCTGTGAACGACACATTGCTCTCACAAGAAAGTAACGGAAGGCCTGATTCTGCAGAACAAACACAGATAGAGTTTAGTGAGGTTAAAATAAACCTCATCACACATGCAGTGTGTCATATGTGCATCAAGACTGGTGCTAACAGTAGGCAAACACTTGACAAAATAGAAGTATGCTTATTAGGGACATAATTAAAACGAATATACTCACAAGCTAAAAATCCTAACTAATTATTAAAACATGATAAAAAAAAACAAGTAAAAATGTGCTAGCATCATGCTAACAAAATGTTAATGACGTTAACTGTGTTAACACAATGTTAAACATTAGAATATTGATAAAAAACTTGCAAATTATGCAGACAACATGTTAATCGTGCTAGCATGACGCAAATAATGTTAGCACCATGCAAAAACATGTCAATTGTGCTAGCATGATGCTAGAAACATGCTAATTTTGTTAGCATAATGCTAACAACATGTTTATGATGCTACCATCAGGGTAGCAACATGCTAATTGTGTTAGCATTAAACAGTGAAAATAAATTAAACTCAGTCATTTCATAAAGTTCATGAAATTATGCACTGTTAAATGGATCCAGTCCATGTTCAACAGAAATTCTTTTTTTTAAGCATGCTAGCATCACACTAACGGCATTGTAACCATGTTTGCATAACGCTAGAATCTTGCTAAAATATGCTAAATAATCGTGTTAGCATAATGCAAACAACATTAACCGTGCTGTCATGATGCTAGCGACATGCTTAAGTTAACATCATGCAAACAACATGTTAATCGTGCTAGCATGTTATTTACATTATTTGAGGGTTCATTCATGTTTGTGCAGGACGAGTTACAGTGACGTTTAAAGGCTTTCTCAAATCACCGACCTTAAAATAGTGACTCCAAGTACCACTAATAAGTACTTTCTATTCCAGATCCAAAATAACAGAGATCCAGACAAGAACATTGAGTTTCTGCAGCAAACAAACAGCTGCATTCTGGGAAAAATGGAAATAGAGTGTTGGTCCGCAGCAGTTCTGTTGGTCTCCATAGTGACCGTCATTAGGTGGGCTTGATTGCAAATGAGCTTGAACAACGTTGTAGTGTGTGCTGAAGAAATGAAATACAGTATATATGAGGACATAAGAGCTTCAAAAGGTCAGAGTTGTTCTTTACTTCAAAGTTCTGTTTTGAATGAATGGAAAACAGTTCAGAATGAAGTCAGCATGAAATAAAAATCCATTTTCTAAATGTTATAGATCGTATTGTGGACAATTCATCTGCACATACGTTTCATTTTTATAATGTTTTGACCTCATAATGTTTAATCAACAGTGGGAATGACAGACTTCTCTCTGGTGAAGTATGCAGGACTTCTCCAATTGTTTAACACGCTTAAACTCCGCCCCCATCTGCATATACTTACGAGTGCCACGCCCACATCTCTCAATCCCTTGTGAAATAGAAGTTCACTTAATTGTAGGGTTGTCACATCCAACTATTTTGTTAATTGAGTAATCGGAACATTTTTGTAGTAATAATAATAGACCTGAGTGAACAATAACCATTAAAATGGCTTAATACATATGTTTTATAACAGAGGCAATAATCATTGGTGCAAGTAATCATATGGTTTTATTGAAGAAAAAGAAAAAAATACAATACACTGGTAAAATACATAATGTAATAAACATACATACATACATATAATACAAATGTACTGGTGATTGTTGTTGTTACACTTTACAGCAGATCATATCCTTTTTTATTATTGGCAAAACAACATTTAATTAAAATTTCTACTTAATCTTTAATATCTGGCAGCTTCTTTATGATATAAATGCTTCAGCCACTGTAATTTCTTGAGCAAGAACATGTGGACATCAAAACATGCAAACTCTTTTTAAACTGTTTCAACTTTTATTTTGTAATCGTGATGAACGGTTCGCATGTTTGGAAACATATTGATGTATATTCCTGTGTTGGAGTAGATTAAGTCTTGATTTGTGTTCCCAGATGAACATTACGAGCAATCCACTGATGAGTTCGCTATGAAACACAAAGCGCGTCAGACTTTATGTGCGTTCCCAAATGTACGTTATTGGAAATTCAAACGAACAGCACATGCAGAGACTGAGTTTGTGTTGAACAACGTTTACTGTGAACTGAGCCGCTCGGAGACGCTTGAAGAAACACGTAACTTGCTTCATGAACCCCGCAGCGCATATATACTTATTTAACTGAATCTCACAAAATCTCACATTTTTAGCGTCCCCCTGTGGTGTAAATCCAGCTTTTAATGTTGTTTATATGTCTATGTGGTGTTTTTAATATGCTTTAAGATAAAGCATGTGTAAATTCATAAGTCGACACCATTGCTGAGTATTTCCTCCTTAAAACTGCAGTGAACCAAAGACAGTCTCAAACACACACTTTGAAATCGCTGGTGTTTCTGACGTCACAAACTACCTTGTAACCAATCAGATCAACGTGTGATCGTCAACCAGTGGATCTCTGAGCTGAGTGAGTGAGTGGAGGCGGGGCTCAATTGCATATTCATAGAACTGCGCATACTAAATGAGGCAAGGGTGTCGAGTTACATTCAAGATATTTTTCAAGGAAAATATGTCATTTTGGTGATCAAAGATGAGTTTTAAGGGATACAATTATTGACTAATAACTGGTAACTATGAAAAACTTTATCAGAAGTTAATCAGGAAATGCTATTTGTATCTGTCAGATGTGACACCACCCAAACATTGAATCACCCTTCCTTTGTGCCTGAGAGTTTATATGGCTTTTAAAAGGAGCCAATGTGGTTTAATTTCCATTAAGCCACAATAAAAAAAGAAACCCACATCTCTCTGCTCTTCTGTTCGCACTTTTCCAGGTTTCAGGCTGCGTATATCCAATGTGAGCGGAATGAAAATGAGGGCAGGCGGCGTAAGGAACATGCGACGGAAATGAAATGCATTGATTTTCAAAGCTACTTTCACGCCGCCTGTATATTTAAAGTCAGTGGATTGTGCAGTTTGGTTGTATTTGTGCTGGAGTGATTTATGGGTTTGGTTTGACCAGGCTGATCATTATGAAAAGCCACATTGTGCTGCTCTCCCAACTTCCACTTTAAGAGGAGCTTTTATAGGGAACGAAGAGAAGTGACGGGACCCGTGAATGAACAGAAGAAGTGCGAGACGTGAAGAGAGCGAGCGATTGAGACAGAACAGCACATCAGGGGTTTCTGTCTCTCTCTGCTGGTAATTGCTCACCAATCACAAAATGAATCAGTTCTTGATTGGAAAAAAATCATTCCTGTCATTTTAAAATGTTGTACTCTATTCTCATACAGATTTAAAAGGGTCTTTGTCTGCTCATAAGTGTTGGTTTCTTTCACTAAAACATTCATCACTTTGTTTTTCATGACTAGTTTCTGCTTTCTCTCTGACCGTTAGGATTAAGTTTTGCATGAAATGATATTCATAGTTTTAATTATTTTTCCTAAAAATCTGCATTTCATTTAGTTATTCATGATTATGAACATGGCTGTTTTTGCTACTGTAGCTTCACTGTTTCTGTATGTAAATGATCTAGGATTGGCTCACATATTTGCATGTGAAATGAATACCAACACCCCATCAAATTGCTGAATACTAAATAGGCATTGATATGTAGATATAATTAGTATAACACTGAACAAAATTAATTCGTAAAAATTCGTTTTTCAGTTCCAGGTTGAGAAAGTCACTGGAATTGTGACTGGGTTTGTGCAGTAAATGGCACGCAGGTTTGGGGAGAGGTTTAAGTAATGAAACTTACAGAATTTTTACATAGTGAATCAAAAAAGCGAGACAAAATGCCTTTTTTTATAAATAGCCCCATCAAATGAGCCTTGAAAAATGCTTTATTTTTATTGTTATGCTTTTATTGATTTTAACTCTCCGCCTGCAACAGTAGCCACACCCCAAACTCTCGCTATTGGTTGAGCTGCAAAGTGATTGACAGATCTGAGTGTACGCTTTCAATGTTTTGATGGTGCCCGAGGGTCTCAATGTTCACACTTTTGTTGGAGAAGAGAAACCCATGAATGTCATACTAAGAGTAGTCAATGAATAATAAACTGGGTTAGGATAATGTATTTTTAACATAAATCTTACATACTTTGTGAATGTCTTTATAATGCTCATTACCAAACAGTGGATATATTTTGTGATGTTTTGTCAGTGTAAATCAAATAGTTGAACAGCATTTTGGCATTTTAAATGCGTTGATCCCACAAGAGCTTTGGCAGTATGTTTATCCAACAGAAATGTTGTTCCCAGGCTCCTTTAACGGGCATTTATTTTAGAAAGCTCAGGAAAAATATCTCCCTTACGTCTCTTACAGACTGAAGGATAGTGCTGTCAGGAGCGGCCGTTCAGAGAAGCCTTTCCACATGCTGGATGATCTGCACGTTCCCTCTTCTAATGTCACCCTTTTTAGAGAAAAATGAATACCCCTGCGACACTGCTTCATGAAGCTGGCTGAGTATATACAGCATGTGTGCACTTTATCAGCGGACAGATTGTGATTAGATGCCGGCAGGAGCTCTGTGTGGCTGGTCTGTGATCTGAGGAAAGGTCAAGAGTGGCTTTTTTCCCCGAGCAAAACCTACAGAAGGCATCACAGTGTTTCTGAAAGCACGATATTATTAGTTCACTCTCCTACCGTGATTCACAGCTTCTCAAAATCCCCATCTCATTCATAATACATCATTAGCATAAAAGAACCACCAATGTGACAAATATGCTCAGAAACTGGTGAACAAGGTCTTGCCTTGATCTAATTATACATGCTTTGTTCATGCCACTGTTAGTAGAATTAACCAGCTGAATTCCCATGAAACTCCAAATTAAATTGGCCAATTAAAAATTCTCACTGGATCACTAAATAGCTGGCATAGCCAGATCTTTCTGCTATTATCAAATAGCCTATATTTTAATGGCCATATCATACATGTCATAATATAGTTGACACATTAAAATACTTCCACTACTTCATCATTTTGCTTTCTCTGTAGTCAAAATGTTATTTGTTTTAGAATATTGTTTTAATTTGTAATCAGTTTCCATTCTGTCGTTAAGTAAAATCCTAACAACAGCCAGGCAAAAGCCAAAAACCTAATGGCGTCACCTTCCAGGAAGTGACATCATTTTGGAGGGAAAATAGCTGCACAAACATCAGTAAGTATATTCAAAATATGAAATTGACTAAGAAAATTGCAAATGGGCCTTATAAGCTAACTGAGCAATAACTGTTCATTTCATCCTGTTGTGTAACGAATCAATTAGTAATAAAGTTTAACAGCTTAACATAAATATGTACACCGTGTAATTTAAATAATCCAGAAACTCAGAGTTCAAATGGTATCGCATTACAGGAATGATTCAGCCAATTATTGAGCAGAGTACTTTATGTCACAGATTTAATCTATGTCTTTCAAATAAAGAGGGTAGAAGTCTTCACAGAAACTGATTTGACCATTGGACTGGTAATCGTGGTGCATCTATGTGCTCAGCACACTCTTGGAATTTTAGCACGTCTGAATGGGTTTTTGGTTAAATGCCTGAATCACTCTCAGAATGTTTTTATATACAGTACAGTACCAGTCAAAAGTTTGGAAACACTACTATTTTTAATGCTTTTGAAAGAAGTCTCTTATGCTCATCAAGCCTGCAGTTAAAAACAAAAAACAAACAAAAAAAACAGTAATATTATGAAATATTATTACAATTTAAAATAATGGTTCTCTTTTTTAATATACTTTAAAATGTAATTTATTTTTGTGATGCAAAGCTGAATTTTCATCAGCAAGTACTCCAGTCTTTGGTGTCTTATGATCCTTCAGAAATCATTCTAATATGCTGATTTATGATCAATGTTGGAAACAGTTGTGCTGCTTAATATTTTTTTTATAACCTGAGATACTTTTTTCAGGATTATTTGATGAATAAAAAGTTTAAAAGAACTGTATTTATTTAGAATAGAAATATTTTGTAACAATATACACTACCGTTCAAAAGTTTGGGAACAATATTTTTTTTTTAAGAAATTAGTACTTTAATTCAACAAGGATGCGTTAAATTGATAAAAGGTGATGGTAACGATTTATATTGTTAGAAATGTTTTTATTTTGAATAAATGCTGTTTTTATGAATAAATGCTGTTAACGTTTTACTCATCAATGAATCCTGAAAAAAGTATTCCTAAAAAATATATTAAGCAGCACAACTGTTTCCATCATTGATAATAACTGAGTATCAAATTATCATATTAGAATGATTTCTGAAGGATCATAAGACACCAAAGACTGGAGTACTTGCTGATGAAAATTCAGCTTTGCATCACAAAAATAAATTACATTTTAAAGTATATTAAAAAAGAGAACCATTATTTTAAATTGTAATAATATTTCATAATATTACTGTTTTTTTTTTTGTTTTTTGTTTTTTTTAACTGCAGGCTTGATGAGCATAAGAGACTTCTTGCAAAAGCATTAAAAATAGTAGTGTTTCCAAACTTTTGACTGGTACTGTATATATTTTTTTTCCAGCGGATGAATGATACAAACATTGACAGCCAATCAGAATCCATCCGGTTTTAAAGTGCGAGCAAGATTTTTTCACTGAAAAGTTATTTGGGGAACCAAAAAGGTTCTTCTAAACAAAAATAAAGGTTCCAAAAGTTTTTGTTTTTGTTTTTGTTTTGTTGCATCAATGCCATAGAAGAGCCTTTCAGTGAACTTTTTTCTTAGTCTGAAGAACATTTTTCCATTATAAAGAACCTTTTGTGGAATTGAAAGATTCCAAGGATGTTAAATGTTCTTCATTGAACCATAGATGGCAACAACAACAAAAAACTTTATTTTTAAGTGTGAATGTCATTCGCTGCTAAAATCCTATTTTGGATTTTTGGATTTTTTTTTTTTTTTTTTTTTTTTTGAGTGTACCGATGTTTGCCAAAGTAACAGAGGAACGCGTGTAAACGCCAAAATGAAATGGTATTTGTAATAAATTTTACATTTACAATAATATCATGTACTTCTAAGTGAGATAGGACATTCAACATGAAAAAATTAATTGGATTGTAAAAAGTGTCTCTCCATGATATCTATGTGCCGTCTTTGGGTAATAAAATGCAACTAGATTTGTAACAAAGCATCAGAAGCGATCATTAGGCGAAGCAGTGCCTGGTGGGATTTGTCCTCTACTCAGATGAGCGATTGTCTTTGATTATGCTGCTGTCTGAACGCTGTGATGGGGAAAACAGACGGGGTCCTGCTATAAATGCTCAGAGCTGGATTCTACTGTTCCCTCAGACGAGCGCACAGGGGAATTAACTTGTGACAGGACGCCTCAAATTCAATGTGATTTGTGCAGGATATATTTACACAGAGACAAACAAACACGTGTTGTGTTTTTTGGTGTGTGGACTGAAGTATTGTAGAAGACAAGGATTTTCTGTGATGCAATGTTTTGTCATGTCCCTGAGGTACAAACTGATACATGCCGAGGACACATATATATGTTGGAAGATTGTTCAGTGGTCACACAAATCAGTTTTTGTCCTACTTTTACTTTTTTGAATCACTATTACTGTTGCTACAGTAGCCACGCCCCAAACTCTCTGCCTGTTACAGTAGCCACGCCCCAAACTCTCAGCCTGCTACAGTAGCCACTCCCCAAACTCTCAGCCTGTTACAGTAGCCACTCCAAAATATCTCAGCCTGCTACAGTAGCCAAGCCCCAAACTCTCAGCCTGCAGTAGCCACTCCCCAAACTCTTAGCCTTTCTACAGTAGCCACTCCCAAATATCTCAGCCTGCTACAGTAGCCACTCCCCAAACTCTCAGTCTGCTACAGTAGCCACTCCCCTAACTCTGTCTGCTACAGTAGCCACGCCCCAAACTCTCAGCCTGCTACAGTAGCCACTCCCCAATATCTCAGCCTGTTACAGTAGCCAAGCCCCAAACTCTCAGTCTGCTACAGTAGCCACGCCCCCAAACTCTCAGTCTGCTACAGTAGCCACTCCCCAAACTCTCAGTCTGCTACAGTAGCCACTCCCCAAACTCTCAGCCTGCTACAGTAGCCACTCCCCAATATCTCAGCCTGCTACAGTAGCCAAGCCCCAAACTCTCAGTCTGCTACAGTAGCCACGCCCCAAACTCTCAGTCTGCTACAGTAGCCAAGCCCCAAACTCTCAGCCTGCTACAGTAGCCAAGCCCCAAACTCTCAGCCTGCTACAGTAGCCACGCCCCAAACTCTCAGTCTGCTACAGTAGCCACGCCCCAAACTCTCAGTCTGCTACAGTAGCCAAGCCCCAAACTCTCAGCCTGCTACAGTAGCCACTCCCCAAACTCTCAGTCTGCTACAGTAGCCACTCCCCTAACTCTGTCTGCTACAGTAGCCACGCCCCAAACTCTCAGTCTGCTACAGTAGCCACTCCCCAATATCTCAGCCTGCTACAGTAGCCAAGCCCCAAACTCTCAGTCTGCTACAGTAGCCACGCCCCAAACTCTCAGTCTGCTACAGTAGCCAAGCCCCAAACTCTCAGCCTGCTACAGTAGCCACTCCCCAAACTCTCAGTCTGCTACAGTAGCCACTCCCCTAACTCTGTCTGCTACAGTAGCCACGCCCCAAACTCTCAGCCTGCTACAGTAGCCACTCCCCAATATCTCAGCCTGCTACAGTAGCCAAGCCCCAAACTCTCAGTCTGCTACAGTAGCCAAGCCCCAAACTCTCAGCCTGCTACAGTAGCCACGCCCCAAACTCTCAGCCTGCTACAGTAGCCACTCCCCAATATCTCAGCCTGCTACAGTAGCCAAGCCCCAAACTCTCAGTCTGCTACAGTAGCCACGCCCCAAACTCTCAGCCTGCTACAGTAGCCACTCCCCAATATCTCAGCCTGCTACAGTAGCCAAGCCCCAAACTCTCAGCCTGCTACAGTAGCCACGCCCCAAACTCTCAGTCTGCTACAGTAGCCACGCATCAAAATCTCAGCCTGCTACAGTAGCCACTCCCCAATATCTCAGCCTGCTACAGTAGCCAAGCCCCAAACTCTCAGTCTGTTACAGTAACCACGCCCCAAACTCTCCACCTGCTACAGTAGCCACTCCCCAATATCTCAGCCTGCTACAGTAGCCACGCCCCAATATCTCAGCCTGCTACAGTAGCCACTCCCCAATATCTCAGCCTGCTACAGTAGCCACTCCCCAAACTCTTAGCCTTTCTACAGTAGCCACTCCCAAATATCTCAGCCTGCTACAGTAGCCACTCCCCAAACTCTCAGTCTGCTACAGTAGCCACGCCCCAAACTCTCAGCCTGCTACAGTAGCCACGCCCCAATTTCTCAGCCTGCTACAGTAGCCACGCCCCAAACTCTCCACCTGCTACAGTAGTCACGCCCCAAACTCTCAGCCTGCTACAGTAGACACGCCCCAAACTCTCAGCCTGTTACAGTAGACACGCCCCCAAACTCTCAGCCTGTTACAGTAGCCCCACCCTGTTACAGTAGCCACGCCCCAAACTCTCAGCCTGTTACAGTAGCCCCACCCTGTTACAGTAGCCACACCCCAAACTCTCAGCCTGTTGCAGTAGCCCCACCCTGTTACAGTAGCCACGCCCCAAACTCTCAGCCTGCTACAAACAACTCAAATTATAAGGATTGGAAGCCCTGAAGAACTATCTGCTCTTAAAACTTCTGGAATCCTGCAATCTGATTTACAGAAACTATGAGTCTCTGGCTTATAAATATATTTGTTGTGGACAATGATGGACCTTAGTGTCGGAAAGGCCCTAATACCACTGCAATGGGCTTTGACTTGGAAAACTCCACTCACACTGTATTCAGAAAAAGTACAGATCTATTTTCCAAGGCGTTTCCTGCATTAGGCGACGAGTTATTTAAGTGATGTCTCAACTGATTAACGCTATTAACCAACTCTCCAAACACAGGTTTCCTCAGTGTTGAGTGACTAACACACAGCGGCTCTTTCTAATGGTTTTGTGGCATGATAATCACTCCTGTCCTGTGCGCTCCGCCGCTGGTGGCGTGGGCTATTTGTTATCGCAGGAGTTCCTCAGAGAGGTCATTAAATCTGCCGTTGAGCTGAGAAATAATGCAGTGAATCATATCGCAACTTCCATCCAACAGCTTTTGCTAATCGGAGCTTATGGGCCTAAATACATATGGCTCTCACATATGGCTCCTCAATAATGGCCAAAGATGAGAGGAGATATTATCATAGTTATACTGATGTGTGGTTGAGATTTCACTCTTGGGGCCCTATCTTGCACCCAGCGCACTTGACTTTGTACACGACGCATGTATCATTCCTATTTTGCACCCGACGCACAGCGAACTTTTCCCTCCACAGACGCACGTCGGTAAATTAGGGAATGAACTTGCGCTCCCGGGGGCGGTTCAGCGAAAAGAGGAGGCGTGTTCCGGCGCAAACGTTCCCTGGTGCTATTTTGCAGTTTCAGAAAACAATTCCGCCACAGACCAGGAGAAACCTCGTCTAAAGTCAGTGGCGCGTTGCGCATGTTATTCAGATGCTATTTTAAGAGTGCATGCTTGGCCATAATGTAGCGAGTGCACAACGCGCATACACTTTGCTTCTCTCATCTACACAGAAGCAGCAGTTTTCATTTTTGCAAATCATACATAATTACAAGGAAAAATATTACCACACGAGGGAAATCATTGTTGTGTCCATGAAGATGTGAAAAAATAGGCATAAATCTAGCTTACACATTTACCCAAATTATCATACGCCTGTTTAACCGAAGCTAATCTGGGTGTGTTTCTCCATCCCCAATGTCACTTCTCTGTGTTTTACGGCCCTGACGAGAACTCCGGTCTCCTCTGCTGTGAATCGCTCCTGGCGTATGTCTGGCAAATCCGCCGTTATAATAGCAATCCGCCATGGAACAAGCACGCCTGCTTTTAAAGGGAATGTGAGATGACGCTCTGATTGGTTTATTTCACGTTACACCCAAACCACACCTATGAGTAATGAAGCTACTTCAGACCAACCCATTTTAGATTTGTGTCGGGTGCAAGAGTCATTTATCCCGCCGGTATAATAGCAACAGCGCCCGAGACCCGCCCACAAAGTTACATGCAAAATCGCATGCGATATGTCTCAGCTTGTCAGTTAACTACGGCCCTGTGTTGTAAATGCTGCTCCATCTGAAAGCAGGTGATGGCGATTTACTACTAATCAAGGAACCGGCTTTACTGACGAGATGCACCTAACAATGTCATGCGATATATCGCCCAGCCCTACGATAAATAATGGATTATTTCCTTCAGCTGAGACGCTTCAGATGTGAACTGTTAGCCATGATGTTTTTGAATTGCTTGAAATCACTTCAAAAAGGAAAATACAGTGAAGTGCAACATTTAACATTGTAATCAGGCTCTCAAAAATGATATAAAAATTAGAATTTAGATTTATCGGCCAATATATCGGTTATCGGCTTTCAAATATAAAGAATTATCGGTTATCGGCCAAAATGTTCATATCGGTTTATCCCTAGTCTGAGTGTTAGTTGTGAAGGAAAATGTGATTAGTGATGCTCTTTTAATGACAGCTAATCAGATTATAGCACTAATTGGTCGTAATTTTTAATGACGGTAAAATAAACAGATTTTCCCAGCTTAGTTCTAAAAAATGTTTTGCCAACATTCCCATTAAGTTATGTCATTTTTTTTTTTACGTTTTCTGAATGTTCAAAACGTCCAGTTTTTAAAATGTTTTAAAAACTTTTTTTCTTGGTTATATGAAGGTTAAGGAAACATTCCATTTGATCATTCTTCAAACATTATGGGAACGTTACTTTTGAACGTTCTCTGAATGTTCTGAAACTAGTAATACCATAAAAAATAAAAAAAATAAAACATTTGAGAAAAAAGTTCTTTGAACAATGTTTTTTTTTTCTAACATTTTGAGAACATTACGAAATACCAGAAAACTTTAAACAAACATTCTATTAAATTCACTGGAAGAATGTTTGTTCGTAACTTTGAGAAAACATAAGAATGTTCCCGGTTCGCTGGGATGGTGTGTTTGAATATTTCACAGAGATATACTTTAGCACAATGCCAAGCACGTACGCATCACAAAGACACACACAGGAAGTCCACGAGCCTCTCAGAGTAAGAAGATTTATTACCTTAAAGTTTCTCTTGAACAGAACGCACCAGTGATCCGGGCTCTGGCAGTAGATGACTTTACTGTTGCAGTCTGTGAATTTGGACACAGTCCAGAGACGAGCGAGGGAGAGAAAGCGCTCTGACCCTAATAGCCTGCAGAACAACCGCAGGAGAACGGAGGAACGCTGAAGCTATGCAGCTGGAGATTGAAACGTGTTGATCGGCTTGAGGAGAATTGGAGCTAAGTAATAGGTCAATTTGAGGGCCCACGGAGCCTTTCACAGCGAATTCACTGGAACGCAGGAGGAGTGGAAGGGAAAACCGGCAGAATATCTAGAGCTTGTCTTGTCTTTCCATTGTCATCGCTGGTTCTTGCTTTTTTTTTTTTTTAAATGAAAGTGTGAAAAATAACACATTACAGTTATATTGCCAACCAACAGAGAACATATGCTGGTGTGGTCCGTCCAAACTAGAAAATCGACCTTGATAATATTACATCAAAATACTCAGAAGAAAGAATTCAGGCATTTACGAAACCCTCAGTAGTTTAGTGAAGATATCAGATAATACCATGGTATTTTGATGTATTTACACTCATGTTCTAAGGTACTTTGAGAAAAGCATGTAATGCCAACATACATAGTAGTACTAAAGTGAAGCCTATGGGTCAGTTATCAACAATATTCTTAAGAGATTGTGTTTTATTTAATTTTATTTTTTTTTATGATAAAAAGTAGTGATGTGCTAAAAACTAAATCATAATAGACAATTCTGGACAAACTGGTCTGAAAAAAAATATCTAGGAACGGATAATAGTTAACTATAGCTATACTCTATTCCTAGATATAAAATGTCAGTGCTTCCCTAAGGAACAGTTCAATTATTTTGTTCCCTTTGGACATTTTAATACCATCTTACTTCATATTCCTTTATGGCAAGTCAAGAAATATAGTCATATATATATATATATATATATATATATATAACTATACTCTATTCCTAGATATTTTTTTCAGACCAGTTTGTCCAGAATTGTCCATTATGATTGAGTTTTTAGCACATCACTACTTTTTATCATAAAAAAAACAAAAAAAAAAACAAACAAACACACAATATTGTTTTATAACTGACCCATAGGCTTCAATTTAGTACCACTATATATATATATATATATCTATCTCAATAATTGGTGTTGTTATATTTTGACTCCAACAATTTTTAAAATGGCAGCTGTGTAGAAAACTATTAAATTATGCATGTCAGTGTTAATTCATGCAACTTTTCCCTCTGTGTTGAAGTTTCTGTTTAATATTTCTGTTACAATTCATGAATCTATTTAGAGTCTTCAGCCTTTTCCCCCTTTCGATTATTTCCAATATCTGAAAATGGCAATATATTCGTTTATGGCTATTTTTTTTTAGCTTTATAACTGTTTTATAACTCAATTTATGATGTTAATAAAGCAATAAGCCACTCAAGCCACTGTGTGTTATAAGATCAAACTGTCAAAAAAGTATTACTTATAAATATCAGTAATCAGAATCAATGATTCTTTCATCAAGTAATACAGTTGTTTGTTTGTTCTTTCATCCAAAAGTGGAAATGTATGTCATTTTTGGCCAAAAATGTCAGTGCTTCCCTAAGAAACAGTTCAATTATTTTGTTTCCTTTGGGCATTTTAATACCATCTTACTTCATATTCCTTTATGGCAAGTCAAGAAATATAGTCAATTTGATAACTTTTTATAACTCAAGCAATAAGTAAATAAGGCAAGGCTGTGTGTTATATGATAAAATGCTCTATATTAATATTAGTAATCAGAATTCACTATTTTTTCATCAAGTATTGCTCCATTGGCCAAACTCTGCGCCTGTCTCCGGTTGCCCAGAACTTGAGGATTAACACGCAGGTGTTCGTTTACCTTCAGATGCGGCTCATTCTATCAGACTTTGGAGTTGTGTGTGTGTTTATGAGTCCGTGACGTGGACGGACTGGGAGCTGAAGAAGTCTAGTCTGGTCCGTGTGCAGAACTCATCAGTATTCCAGTCTCTCGTTCTGTTCTCATCTTCATTCTTCACTCTCCCTCCTTCTGTCGCTTCTGTACATCCCATTCCTCAGCTGCCTCGTCTCATTTTCTTCCCATCTACTCAAGCATCCGAACACGTGTGTGCCTCCGACACACCTTATATCCTCCTCCTGAGTGATTTCATGTGGAGTCTTAATACGCCTCATTATCTGCACTACTTTACCTTGAGATTTGTTGATGCAAAAGCAGACACAATGCAATTTGCATATATTTGTTCCCGTTCCCTTGAAGAGCAGTAATTACCGAGCTCTTAGAATGATTTCCAAAGGCGTAGCGCTTCGACTTCCATCGAGGAGCGAAAACCTCAGCTGTAACTGAATTATCAGCATGTTTTGCCTAGATATATTTATTCTCAAGACGAACCTGCTGATCTCAGTTTGTGAAGTGTCTGAATAAGAGGGTGTCACTCCAGAATTGTTCTGGCACCGGCGGCTCAGCGAGGGTCGGCTTCACGCAGGTAGACTTAATTGTACGCGCTTGCCCAGAGCTCCCAGACGCCTGGTGATATTTTTATTACAGTACCGACCCCAAAGCCCTCCAAACCACCAACGTTTGTAGAACACAATCAGTTCTGCTCAATTCACAATTTGTCTTGCTGAACGTTTCCAGACGAGGAGCAGCTGTGGACCAGAAGTGCCCGAACTTTACAGTCCTCAACAGGCCATTCAAGACTTCAGCAAATAAAGTGTTATTTGAAATGTTTTGTTAATCCCAAAAAAAGCACACTCGGCATCGAAATCAACAGCATATATTCACATAAAACATCAGAAAAGAGACTGATTGAGGCTGTTTCATGTACAGAAATCTACAGAATCTAGATTATGATCAATAAAACTCTCTGAAACTGTAGTGATGTTACGCAACACCATTACTACACACTTGAAGTGTAAACTGTTGATTGACATTGGAGGGATCTAGTTTTTGTTGGATTTTGACATGCATGCTTCCAGTGTGTGTATGTACGGAATAATTGACTTCAGAAAAATGATGCATATTAGAAAAAAATAATGTTTGCTCCACTTGCGTCGTGACTGCATTACCATCTCAGGTGTGCATTTTTAATTTTTTCCCCTAATACTAGGGTTACCACACCTCAAGACATTGAGCACATTTCCATGCACACTAATACGCTGATAACTCACAAAAAGCCTGGAGTCAATTATTTCCCTTATACTATCAAGACACTGAGCAAGTTTACATACACACTAATACACTGATGACCTATTGGTTTACATGCAATCCAAAAACCTGGCAATGCAGTAAAACTGCAGTTTACATGCCGGGGAAAATCGGGGTAAGGAGCAAAAATCTAGGTAGAAACTTTCTATCAGTTTATACCTTAACTTTACTGGAAAACGGGTTAACCCGTATCATCCAAGACTCAGTTGCTGATCTCAGAGCTAGTAACGGAGGCTTGACCCACTGGTATGCAGACTAATGCAGTTATTCCAGAGAAAGAAAGAGTGATTGATTAAGTGTGTGAGTCTGTATGTCTCTCCGTGTTCAGCGTCTACTAATAGCAAAGCTGTAAGTTTAACTGCTTCAAAAACAACTACGTTACTGACTTGCTACTGAGAAATATCGTGTAGCCTTTCAGTTGTGAAACTATTTTGTTGCTAAAGTCGCGGAGCAGCACTGACAGAAAGTTGCTGTGCACATGTATGTTTCGGTGTGTGTATGGGAGAGAGAGCGGGAGAAACAGAGCGTGCTTAACATAGGTGATAAAACGTAATTTCATGGGAAAAACATGGAAATATTTGTTCCCCCAGGTTTTATTCTATTGTTTGTTATATGTATTTGCTTGGTCAGTGTCTTTGTAGGTTTTGGTTCTTTTGCTGTTGTCGGCTGCAAGGACCTTTGAACTGAAATCATTTGGCGAAGTAACATGGACACGTAATGCGGTCAAAACCTGCCTGGAACTACTTTAGCCGTGCGTTTCCCTCAGAATAATTGCACACCTTAGAACGTTCGTCAACCAATCAGAATCAAGCATTCATCAGCCTTGTAGTATTAATATATATAACAGTAAACATTCTGAATTGTTAAAAAAAAGATATCTCTAATCTTGTAAATACAATTATTTGTATTTTTATTTATTCATTTTGAAATGCACAACCAATTACTGTAAACAATCAAACCAAGTGTGAACACACTGTCAGTCAGAGGATTGCTGCTTTGGATTTCAAGGGTTTTGTTATTTCAAAACCTAAAAAGCACAATATTATTGCTGTATTTTTTACAAGAAAACACTATTTCAGTCTTTCTACCTCAAAATCCATAGAATCACTTGCCATTTATTTGTAATTATAAGCGAAATATACAAGTGAACAGTGTAAAGCCTACACCATTTTTTTCAGTCGATGTAATCAAATTTGCAAAGTACTGTAACACTTTTAGTTTTACTCCATTAATTCCGTGTCCCAGACTTGGGAAAAACGGTGCCGTGGACTTGGAATACCAATTAATATGTCCAGGGTTTCTGGATTTGGAAAGTGCATGCACACTAGCAGATAAGCCCTGGTAACTGTGTTAATTGACTGTTTTATTTAGAAGCGTTGGAAAGGCGGATCAATATCTGTACAGGTTCAGTCTATTAAGCATGTTCTCTGCCTTCTTATCACACACCTTGTGAGGTCGGTGAAGTCGCCAGGTTTCAGGCTGTTGTTCGAACAAGAAGTCACTGGGATTCTGACGTGGAGTCGATGTACCGGCGCTTTTTTCACAGTAGTTTCTGTCCGTTCTGCAGCAAACTGAAGAAACAATCAGGATTTTGCATCATTCCCAATGAGTCATTTCTGACATTTGGAGAGCACTGTCACACTAGCGCTCTTCGTAAAGACACCCGTTTGCTTGCTTGATGTCAAAGCAGTCGAGTTGCACCCAAAAGCAAAGAAACCACTGATTCTACACCAGAACTGCAGGAGTAAACAACTATTGATGACTTCGAATTTGTGCACAATCATTTATAATAACTTAATTTTAAGAATAATAACTTCTGTTATCAGCTTGTCTCTGAATAAATCATCTTCAGAAACCTCAGTCTTCGCATCTCTTGCGATGCAAGTGTCGTTCTGAGCAAGTGAAGTTTTAGTGGCAAATCAAGAGGAAAAATCCTCCAGTAACAGTGAGATTAGCGTGTATTCCTCTTAAGTTGTTACTGTGCTAAACAGCTGCTACCAGAGCTCACGGTGATGTTGTAAATGTGGTTCAGACTCAGTGTGAAAAGAGAGCTGTGGGACAGCAGGTGAAATCCTACGATCACTGTCGGCGGCGTCTCTCAATTAAACGATCAAACAATACATAATCAGTGGATTGCTGTTCTGCATTTCAACAGTGTTGTTATTTAGTATAAAGCACAGAGATGATTCACTGTTTATAACACTGTTCTTCCAGTCAAGAATATCTGTCTGTTTGTCCATCCATCCATCCATCCATCCATCCATCCATCCATCCATCCATCCATCCATCCATCCATCCATCCATCCATCCATCCATCCATCCATCCATCCATCCAGTCAGTCAGTCAGTCAGTCTGACTGACTGCATGGACTTAAAACTCTTAACTATGTATATATATATATATATATATATATATATATATATATATATATATATATATATATATATATATATAATTGCAAACACTTTCCTGTTGGTCCGCATGTAAAGCTTGATGCTTTGGCTTGTTTTGGAACTTGTTTTTACAATTTTGAACAAATTGTGTCTGTGCTTTAAGTTACTCGGTATTAAGAGTTTGTTTATTGAGCTGTTGTATAAAAGCAAGCTCAAACACACACCCGGGGTGTTGATCTGAACATGAGCATGACTGCCACATGTAATCCTGAGTCACACTCGTTTATTTGATGTAACTTAAATCCATAATTAATAAAGTGCCTTCATTTCTATCTTGCATTTAGCAATCTAAAACACAACAGCACATTATGATCTGAATCTATCTGTGAATGATCTCGTCTACATCTGTGAGTGATCTGTGAATGATCTCGTCTACATCTGTGAGTGATCGAAAGGTCCAGTTAGTTTGCAGAAGTTCAGCAGTGACGGCTTCTGCTCCTCTGGCACTTTTACTCACGTTAACCTGCTCAAGACTTCAGACTTTAGACAGGTGCTGAATGGACGTTTCCAGTGTCCAACTCCCAACTCAGCATTTATGAAAATAGATGCTTCTTTAAAGTACTGTTGAGCCTCAACTGAATTGAAATGCATTTTCTTCAGATTATTAGTCAGTGAATGCATTTCATGTCTCGAGGAATTTCAATTTTCACTTCATTACAGGAACTAGACGCTCGTGATCCGCTGCCAAATGAGATGCTAATCGAACCAATTGTGAGATTAGCGAGACCGAAATCTGTCCAATGGCAAATCAGGACTGACGCTCATCGCTTCATCACGACTGAATCACGACCGCTGGCAGTGTTGATTAGATCACTTCGTGGAAGCCTTGATTTGGATTCAATAACAATATGTTTTTGCTTTTGTTTTCCCCTCTATCACACTGGACAGAAGTGATTGCCACATGATTGTTGGTTCTGGTGGAGGTTTTGCGATTGCCAATGCATTCGAAATTGTGTTTTGCAAAAAAAGTGCCAGACAAAATCCAATTCTGATGTCCCAAAATACACTTTTTGTCGTCCTGGTAGATTATGTGCTGCACATTGCGACAAAACTGAATCCCATTAAAGGATATAGTTCAGCCAAAAGTGAAAAGTTTACTTCAGATATGCATTTGTTAAGGTTTCTTAACATTAGTTAATGCATTAGCAACACATTTCTAACAGGATTTTTTTAATTGTCAGTGTTAGTTTTTAAAAAAAGGTCTTCATATATAATGCATTCTAATGTTGTTTAATGCATTATAAACTTTTTAATGCATTCATTATTCCTTTGAATTCACCTTATAATGCATTATATGAATTCATGAATAATTGTAACATTATGATACATTATAATATTCATCTATTCAGTTACAGCTTTATAAAGTATAATGCATTAAGCCACATGACAAACAACCAGTTTCAGATGTTAGAAGGAATCTGCAAATATTATAATGCATTTTAACTTTGCTTGCAATTATTATTATTTTTTTAAATATATAATGCACATTATGAATACCTTATATAATGCAGTATACATACAGGCTTTAAGTGTTACCAATATTTCTATAGATAATGTATTGAGGTGATCATGCACAAACATCAATTAGATTAAAAACTAATGTAAAATAAAATGTGATGTCAGTAAATTAATAATATTGTGTCAATGTTCCGTTCGATAATGTTCCTAATGAAAAGTGCCGGAGCAGCCTCTGTTGCTATGGTAACTTCTTCAGAAAGCAATCTCTGTATGCAAGTGTGTGTTTACCGACAGTACAGGTCTATATGCCATGACTGCTTTTTTTAATCTAACATTTGTGGATATTGTAATGTTTGAAAATGCATGTGCATATAAGCTGCCACCAGTCTGAATCCTCTCTCGCTTCCCTCCGCTGGAGCACCGAGTCGAGTCTGTTGTTTTCCCATGCAGATCCTCATGTTTTGCTCTGTTCTGCAGGGAGTTTGCACGCTGGAAGGTGAGGAACACAGCCATCGAGAGGCGGGATCTGATCCGCAATCCTCTGCCCTTGATGCCGGATTTCCAGCGCAGCATGCGGATGCTCGGACGACGGCCGTCCACGCAACAGTTCATCGACACCATCATCAAGAAGTACGGCACGCACATCTTGATCTCGGCCACACTGGGAGGTGAGCGCTCAGATAATCACAATCTATGACTCGATTGGTTGACACTAGATTTGGCCGATCTCATGAACCGATCGCAGTTGACCGTTCCCAAAGACCCCTCATGATTTCAGAGATATTTTGAATAATGTTCATGCTGCTCTTTTCCATACGATGATACTTTTGCCAAAACAGACCACTTATGGCTTGTGTTTTGTGTGTTAAGTCAGGAATAAATCCTAATTTGGCAACACTTTACAGTAAGGTTGCAGCAGTTAACATGAACTAACAATGACAAATACTTCAAAAGCATGTATTGACCTTAGTTAAAGTTAATTTCAACATTTACTAATGCATTATTAAAATCAAAAGTTGTATCTGTTAATAGTATTCAATAGACCTGAGATGGACGTGAACAAACAATGAAGAGTTGTATTTTTATTAAGAAACATTGTTATGCATTAAATAAGCAATACATTTGATAATTGACCGTTCGCAAAGACCCGTTCTTGTTACTTATTCTAAGTAATTATAAATATTTGTATGCTTTGTGGCGTAAAACACTTGATAAAACATTTGATACAAAGTCTGCCTTGGTTCCAAACGCCATAACTTTTGATTGCTTTGAGATATCAACACAAAATGTGGCCCACATGCAGTGTGTGACATGATTATTGTAAGAAGGATCCACTGGAGGCAAGCCTTGAGAACCCAAGTGCAGCTATTGACAAAACAATCCAAAAGCATGAAACAAGACAAAAAGCTATGAACAAAAACTCGCACAACAGTGGTTACAGGAATTAATACTAGACAAAGACACATGACAGACATGAGAGCTTAAACACACAGTCTAAAGACAAGACAAGGGACACCTGTGAACTATGATCAGACAATTAACCAATGACAAGACACATGGCAGGATCACATGACAAACATGAAGCATGACAATACACAGAAACATGACAAGAACAATCCCCCAAAATCGTGACAATTATGAACATGCGCTAACTTGATTTTATTACCTGTTATATACACTTTTTAATAGTCATCATGTCAAGCATGAATAATAACACAATAAATCAACAAATTGCATCACTTTTTTTCTGGGGTTTTCTCAGTAAAATCGCAGCTGTAAGAACCGCCAAACATGAACAAAATCATTTCCTTCAAAATTTGTTTTTTTTCAAAAGTTTTCTATTAAATGAGACCATGTACTTCATTGTACCTTGTAGAGTTATAAGCCATTCATTTAAAATATGCCACTTGAAATCATGTGAAATGCCTTCATGGTGTAAGAGGTTAATAGTGATGGTCAACAGAGAGCTTACAGGTACATATCATAAATACTGTATACGTATAAATGATATACATTTATAGACCGCTTGAATGATCGGGATCGGGATCGGCTGCAAAAATCCCGATTGAAGCATCCCTGTAACTGAAATATATGCAAATCCATTAAATGATGTTAATATCCATGAAATGCAATTGCATTACATTTCATGCAATCTGACCATTGACGCATGTGTCTAATTTGGGTGCACATTTTAAACACATTCACCAAAATACACAGTCTTTTTGCTTTGAAGTCGCCTTGAAAGTGAAGTCGCACTCCTCTATTGTGTCGTATATCCGAGTGAAACGCTTCTGGAAGAAGAACAAATGTGGGCGGGGCTTGATCGGATGGTTGTTGTGATTTGCGATTGGCTGATCTCATGCGAGTGACAGGTTATAGCCCCGCCCTCGTCATCGGAGAAGAGAAGACATGATGAAGAGGAAGGGGAAAATAAGAACGGTCCATTTTGATTTCTTGGCGATTTGAAAAGTTACGCTGAAGTAAATGCGTGAGACCCGTTTGTGTGGATTTGCAGAACGGATCATTCTGTTGATGAAATCTGTGTGTAATGCCGATTCATAATCAGATCTCGCATGTTTGTGCGCAGCTGAATTGAGCACGATACCCTCTTTGTCCTTTAAGGGGTCGGTTTCATATAGATTCGCAGCTGTCAAGTGTAATTGCTCTGATATGCTGTCGTTCGGCTTTCATGGACAGTTTGTATTCAGAGGTTGGAATATTATAGCAGTTCTGGCTTAGCGGTTATTAAACGCGATGCTCTAATTATGGCAGAGGGAAATATGAGAGGAATATGAATATGATGCTGGGTTGTAAGAACAGTATAAAACCAAATGCAGTGCAGACTTTTCTTTTATTGTCTTCATCTCTCATATAGTTTAGTTTTATTTTAGTATCATTGATATGCTATTATAGTTTTTGATAATATTTTGAGTTAGATTCAAAGTTGTTATGTTCTGTTTTCCCTTTAATTTTAGTTAAATTATTAGTATTGTGTGTGTGTGTGTGTGTGTGTGTGTGTGTGTTTGTAATTTTTATTAGTTTATTTTAAAACATTTCTATATAGTTCTATGAGTTTTAGTATTTTTAGCTTATTTTAGTACCGTTTTTATCAGTATTTGATTTATTTTTACACTTTTAATGGCCATTAATGGACTTTTATTTTGCACTTTTTAATTTAAAAAAATCATTATCACAATTAGGTTACTTTTTATAGAAAAAAAAAAAAAAAATATATATATATATATATATATATATATATATATATATATATATATATATATATATATATATATATATATTGTGCTTGGAGCAAAGTGCAATAATGTCAACACATAAATCGTGTGGTTTGATGCAATGATACTTGCTCGGTAAATCCCTTTTCCCACTGACCTTTAACCCCATATCACTCTGTTAATGGAGACCCTTTGGGCTTTTATGTGCTGCTTTTCCCAGAAGGACCAGTACAGCTTCATTGATGATTTCTCCGCTTCCCATCATGATCATCATGTCTGTGTGTCAGTCTTGCGTTTACTGTAGGGGTGAGAGACACAGTGACAGGCCTGAGGTCAGTGTCTCGTGTCAGTCTTGTCTTTACTGTAGGGGTCAGAGACACAACGACAGGTCTGAGGTCAGTGTCTCGTGTCCGTCGTGCGCTTTAGAGTGTGTCATTATGTTGGCAGATAAACATGAGCAGAGAGCAGACACACTCGCAAACACTGCAGAGAGGATGAGTGTGTGTGTGTGTGTGTGTGTGTGTGTGTGTGTGTGTGTGTGTGTGTGTGTGTGTGTGTGTGTGCTGCTGTGAAAGTCTCTTTACTCACTGCCAAACCAACCTGTAGAAACCCACCAGAACCAGTCTTGGAGAGCTATGACCTCAGCTATAAAACACTCTGTTATCAATCACTATATCAGATGAACAAACAAACAAACAAACAAACAAACAAACAAATAGGGTAGTTTGTTTAAATATAGTATAGTGGTTCATTGTGATGTTTTTATTTATTTAGAGGAAACATATGAAAGTGTGCAAACTAGTTCGTTATACGTGTATACTAATTTAATCAAACGATCTAGCATGGTCACTAACCAGTTTCTGATACTTTTAGGTCGGTACCAAATAGAAAACATCAAGAAAATATATTATATTATATTATATTATATTATATTATATTATATTATATTATATTAATTCTATTATTTATTTATTTACTTATTTGAATGCATGCATACACACACAACCAAGTGATACATTTATTTATTTTTGAATTTCTGCATTTCTTCAGATTCTTCAGATTTTTTAGATACTACCAAAAATGAAATATCAGAGATATAAATAATGTATGTATGTATTTATTTATATAAAACACACATAATCAAGTGATACACTTTTTTACATTTTTACTTTTTTCCAGATATTTCTAGGCCAGTGCACAAAAGAAAATATTAAATATATAAATAAGATATATATTTATTTTTGTTTGTTTGTTTGTTTGTTTGTTTATGTTGATGCTTAACTTTCTTTGGACTTACGAATGTTTCCTCGTCCTGAAGTGTTGAGCCGGCCAGCGTTTGCACTGTTGGTCATTACAGCATTTATTGGTCATTAAATCCGTATAGAGTTTATTGCAAATCCAAAAAAAAAAAAAAAAAATTATAATGAAATGGCGACTCGGATTTCATTACATTTCAGACGCAGCATTCAAGGGAATCCATGAACACCCTTACCCTCTGTCACCTACACGATATGACCATAAAACCCAATGGAAAATCGATATAAGCAATATGCCTGTTCCAGTCCAGAGGACCACAATAAATCACAGAGCGCTGAATGAACTGGAGGAACGCGAGGCTAATACCTGAGCGCTGCACATAATATCTGTGATTACAAACTGTACGCCATACAGGCTCGTGTTCAGATATCAGCCGCTTTATTGTGGACAGACGGGAGCGTGTAATTATACCAGAGCTCAAGGTCAAACAAAGGTTCATTGTTTTTTGTTCAGTGTGGACGTCCTTACATTGATTAATCGGTTGATTAACAGGAAATCTGATTTATTAATGCTGCTTTTAAAGGTCACTCGCATTAGCGTCAGGGTTGCTGTGTGCCGAGACCCGCCGTCGAGATTAAACAATATAGACACAGCTGAAAATAAAGGTCACGAGAATCGAAAGGTTGATGGCTAACAGGTTAATCGACAGTCATGGATGTGCAAATACATGAACACGCCTGCAGGAGGATTACGTTTGTGTTTCCAGACGGACAGAAGACATCCAGCTCACTTTATTACTGGTTTAAGCTTCTCCGAAACATATGTGACATGAGCATCTGTTAGAAAACCTGCTGATGGGTCTTCATATGCAGCTCACACTGCGAAACAGAAAACCTCAGTGTCTATGATCAATAAGTGCTTGCATGCATGCTGATAGCTAGCAAAAATCAGGAATCTGACAACTTAAGAACAAGCTGCTAGAATACAAGTAAATGTGTTTAAATGAATGGTCTTATGACCTTTAACCAATTACACGTGACCTTTAGATGACCTTACACATTGTTAGTGATATGCTAAAACAATCCGTGTGTAAAATAAGTGTTCTTAATAGTGCACTTGTGGTGTATTTTTATTTTATTTTATTTTGTAATTGTAATTTGTCATGTGAAAATGGAATTGTTTGGTGGGAAACCGTGAGCTCTGGTTTATTCGGCACATTTGTATGTGGGTCATCCAGCTCTTCCCATGCATGCTGTTTTGCATACTTGCACTGCATATACACACTGTGTTTGTGTCTCAAATGATGCTCTATACACTTTGCATCATGTATTGAAATGACTTAAGATTTTAAGGATTGTTAACTGAAAAATTAATAAATAAAATGTATCAAAATTAAGTAAAAATAATCTTGTTTTCCCTTTGAATTAAGTTTATTGGTAACGCTTTATTTCACATTTCATGTATGTCCTTGTTACACGTTACATGTAGTTACTGTAGTAATAACTATAAATTATGCATAATTACATGCAACTAACCCTAAACCAAACCCTAATCCTAACCTTTAGTAAGTACATGTAGTTAATTATTATTACACAGTACTTAAAAGTATGGTTACACTATAACAAGGACACCTTAACATAAGGTGTATCCTGCTTTACAATAACATTTAATTTGATAACATTATTTACTGACATGAACTTAATAGCATGAACAATACTTCTTGCCTGTCTTTAGCCATGATGCATCCGTTTGATACAACAGTCTCGTAACCGGAAAGTCATAATTCTGGATCTGATGTCTATCAACCCTTGACCTCGCTCTTGAACCGGAAGGTATAAAGCAGCAGCACGAATCCGGTGTTGTCCAGACCAAAACAAATTCACAAGTTGCCTTTGAATGTCCTCAGTAAGTCCGACAGGTGTCTGTAACTCAGAGTAGAAGCAACCAAATTATCGGTCACTAAAATCCTCCCCCTATTGGACAACTGAGGCAGCAACCATTTCCATTTAGACAACTTGCTGCACACTTCCTCCACTAGACCCTCACACATTTGCTTTTGATAATCATTTGACCCCAGAAAAACTCCCAGCAATTTAAGTCCCTCTCTACCTCACGTCTTCGGGTAACTTCGGGAGAC
The DNA here is from genome assembly GCF_951802725.1 of Rutilus rutilus. NCBI lineage: Eukaryota > Metazoa > Chordata > Actinopteri > Cypriniformes > Leuciscidae > Rutilus > Rutilus rutilus. Next base: position 1,684,065 of record NC_140221.1, read on the forward strand.
TCCCAAACTCCCCTTTACCGGCCCAAAAAAGCTTCACTTTTTGCCCATTTCATTTTAGCTGATGAAGCTTTCTCATAAAGTCAAGTCAAGTCATCTTCATTTATATAGCGCTTTTAACAATGTAGATTGTTCCAAAGCGGCTTCACAGAGATACAAGGATAGTTTAAAGTTACAGAGCTTGTTTTTGAGCAGTTCTTGAATAAAGTTATTTTCCAGCTAAAGTTAATATGATTGATTCACTTCGGTCGCAACGATCATTAGTTATTAACTTAGGGGCCGCTAACACGACACCGTTTTAACAGGAAACTCTACACAGACTTTAAACGCGAAACCTGTGAGAACGCTGATGGCGTGCACATGCGTCTATTGGTAAGCGCATTTGAATACAAGTGCGCAGGTTTGTAATTCCCTACAAACCAAGCCTTAAAAAACTACTTGTCTGGCCTTAACATTTTGATACAGAATTGTATCACCTCGGGGGTAGATACGCGGACCGGATTTTCCCGACAACGCTTTATCTGTAGAGTGGGAAAGGGATCCTCCATAGGGAGAGACTAGTTGGCCCTTCAGCACTGCGTTGACACCGGGTCCAGGCGAAGGTCCTTCATCAGATCTGGAAACGGCCTGGATCCGGCAGGCTGCGGGAAAACCTCGGGATAAACAAAAACACAAAAATTAGTGTAGACGCCATTCTTCTCATGATGTAACGAGTACATCAGGATTTATGGGAAGTGTTCCCGGTTCCGGCTGACCTGATCTATGCAACCTAACATTGAATTATAGAAGTCTATAATGTGTTATGGGAATGCTAGGTCAAAGAGATGTGTCTTTAATCTAGCTTTGAACTGACAGAGTGTGTCTGCTTCCTGGACAATGTTAGGAAGACTGTTCCAAAGTTTTGGTGCTAAATAGGAGAAGGATCTACCGCCAGCAGTCGATTTAGATATTCTAGGTATTATCAACTGGCCGGAATTTTGAGATCGCAATAGACGTGAAGGACTATAATGCGTCAAAGGGATAGTTCGGCCAAAAATGATATTTAACCCATGATTTACTCACCCTCAAGCCGTTCGAGATGCATATGCCAGTCTTTTTTCAGAAGAACACATTTTCCGGTAGCGGTCGACGCGCGTTCACGGAGATGGCGTAGCGTAGGAAGCGTCGTGACGTAGAACGAACGCGTAGAACGAACGTGAAAGCGCAGCCAGAGAGCAGAGCAAAACAAAACTCTACGTTCGTTCTACGTCACGACGCTTCCTACGCTACGTCCTACGTCATACGCCAGCATCCATATCCGTGAACGCGCGTCGACCGCTACCGGAAGCCAGTTATTTTCATTTATAAAGTTTTAAATATGTATATTTTTACGACAAAACCGCACGGATTACCCTCAGAAGGCCTTCGTTTATCCCCCTGGAGCCGGATGGATTACTTTTGTGAAGGATGCATCCACATTTTGGGACTTGGAGGAGGTGGACCCCATAGCTTCACACTATAACCACTGAAAGATCTAAGACATTTTCTAAAATAACTGAAAATGTGTTCGTCTGAAAAAAGATTGACATATGCATCTCGAACGGCTTGAGGGTGTGAGTAAATCATGGGTTAAATATCACTTTTGGCCGAACTATCCCTTTAAGAGCTCGCTCAAGCACTGCGGAGCTAAACCAAAATAAAAGACGGAGTACATCAGATAGACACTCAACATCTTCAGCATGATTTACAAAAACTGTAATATCATCAGCAAAAGCAGAGAGAGACATTCTTGAGTCATTAAAACCTGACAATCTTTGCAGAAAAAGCAGCGGCTCAATTTCTAAACTATATAGTTGACCAGACAATGGCCAGCCTTGCCTAATACCCCTTATAATAGGAATTGTCCGACTCAAAGCGCCCCCTATCTTAACCATACATGATGCACCAGTATATAATAACTAACTATAAGGGCATCACAGTGAGCAGCGACCTGGGGAAACTATTCTGTTCCATCATCAATGACAGATTCAGTTCATTCAAGAACACAAGAATCTTAACAATTGTCAAATTTGATTTATGCCTAAACAGAGGACATCAAATCACACTTACACACTCCACACACTCATACAAAAACACGTCCAGCAAACAAAACAAGGGGAAATATTTGGCTGCTTCATTGATTTTATATTTGGGATGGCATAATTGGACTTTTCCTAAAAGTGGAAAAGGAGGAAGGACATATGACATCATGAAAGGACATATACACTGGGAACAAATGCGGTGTTAAGATTAATAACAAACGTACTGATTATTTCAGTCAAACTAAAGGAGTCCGTCAAGGCTGCAGCCTCAGCCCGACTCTATTTAATATCTATATTAATGAATAGGCATCAACACTTGAGAAGTCGTCTCGTCCTGGTCTGACCCTCGAGGACAGAGAACTCAGACGCCTCGTGTCTCGCGCCCCGCTTGCCGTCTCCTTATGAAGAGTCACTGCGTCATAGCCTCTCGCTTCTACAGGACAGCAGCGACTGGGCCGTACCAATCAACATGGAGGAGTCCAAAATAATAATCTTTCAGAAAAAAAAAAACTCAAGACATATAAATTTACACTTGGAGGAACAATTCTAAATCATGTCACCTGTTAAAATTATTTGGGTCTGACAATCTCAGCTTCTGGAACAATTGACAGTGCAATAAAAGATCTGACTGATCGTTACGTCCCCTGATGGCATAGAGGAATGAGGAAGACGTACATAATACAATTGAAACACACTCCTATAGTTTTGGTCTCTGGGGAGTGCTGTGGGCGAATGATGCAAAGACAACAAATTACTGCAAGCAGGTAGTTCGCTTTATTTACAATCACGCATTTGGCAGAAGCTTTTATCCAAAGCGACTTACATTGCATTTCAAGGCACACATTTACATTCCTATCAGTTCTTGCTTTCCCTGGGAATCGAACCCATGACCTTGACGTTGCAAGCGCCAACGCTCTACTGTTTGAACCACAGGAAAGCATATTTACAATACGAACATTAGAATTTACATAAATGAAAACAAACAAATAAACTTATTTACAGCTATATACAACTTAAGCAAAAGAATTGGAAAAATATAATTGAAATAAGCCACAGAGAGAAAGAAGATGTGCGGTGCTAAACAAACAAAACCACAGCACACCTCCACTAATCCCCACTCTCTAAACTAACTAAAACTAAAAAACTGAAAATAAAGAATTCTTCAGCGCTTAACACGCCATAACTAAAACTTCACTTACTAACCAAACAAAACTTACACATAGTTGCACATGCTCCTTCCCTAGTGTGTCTAAAGCCACAGGACGTCTGTAATATTAATGGCCAATTCATACGGGATAAGATATCTCAGTAAAACTTGTAGAAGTGTGAGGGGTAACTCGATTTACACACCGCCGTCACTCCTGTCGTCGTGGGTGTTGCTTCCATCACATGCGCAAACAACCAATATTTATATACAGTTATGTCCGGTCGAACGACTTCAGATTGGATTGTGTTGGTAAAATGCACAAACCTAACGCTAAACGATGTTTCGTGCCTCTAACAAGTGCTGTCGATCTTCTTTCTGATCTGAATGGTGTGTGTAAAACACTTGAGTTTTGCCACAGACTCGTCCCAGCGTCTAGAGCGCAACTGATGCTTTCTCAAGCGTCTCCATACTTGAAAAACCGTGGATAACTACTTTTAAACAGGAAATGACGGAATATTTACATACATATTTACAGCGGGTCTATTCGCACGGGATCAGTATCACCTGAGGTCATTTACCCAGACCTTTTTACTGAAGGTAAAAGTCGTCGTAATCTTTACTGACATTGTCCGTGATGATCACTGAGATGCACATTCGGACGGGACTAAAATCACAGAGAAGCTCTGGTTATAATTACTTTACCCCTCCTCTCCATGTTAAACTAGTCTCGTCCGAACAGGGATTAAAAGCGGTAATTCTACGTGTATTGCATCAAATTTAAAAATGTTTCACCAAAACCAAAAACCTTCAATACATTAATGATCAACACGATCAAAAGCCTTGTCTTGATCCAGGGCAATTCATCCAACATTCACATCGAAACCATTACAAAATATCTACAATATCTCCCAATAAAAACAAATTATCCATAATAGACCGTTTTGGAATGCAATATGGCTGATTGTGTACAACCAAACCCACATCATTTTTGTATCTATTTGCCAGACATTTTGAAAAAAGTTTACTTTCTATATTGTAAGAAAGGCAACATGACGCCAGTTCTTTGAAAAGGCTAAATCCCCCTTTTTTGGCAACAGTGATAAGACAGCATATCGACAGGTAGTCGGTAAAACACCTTCTCTTATAGAATCTCACACAAACATTAATATGCAGTGTATTCTCAGGCGATTCTAGCACCATGTAAACACACAACATGCTTCAGAGCCGATGTTTACATCCAAACGCAACAGGTTTAAAGGGACTAACAACTTTTCCAAAACACGCTAACTCACGTTGCAAAACGTCATTGGATACGAATGGCGAGATATTTGAAATTGTTTTCCTTCGTTGTCGATGTTATACATTGGAGAAAGTTGCACAAAAGCATCTTTAACAGTTAGGCCATTTACTATTAAGTGATTAACTACATTTTGTTCCTTCAAAAAAAACAACGACTGCCTGATTCATCCGTGATGCAGATACAATGTTCTCATGACCAATCTGATCACCAACTGCAATTAACACATCCTCCACTGTGGCATTATCCTCACGAGCACATCTCAAACCACTGCGGAGAGATAACGACGATCCTGACACACGATCACCAATATATTTACAACCTGTTTTCTGAACCATGTATTTTCTGGAAAGAAAAGGAAAAAGTAAATAGAAAAAACAGCAAAGAAAACTCTCACCACTCACACAACAGCTCTCACCAACTCACATAATGCAACCGAGAGAGTGAGTGAGTGAGTGAGTGAGTGAGTGTGTGTGTGTCCGTGTGTTTCTGTGCCGGTTTCAGATATTCCTCTGGTGTCCTAGTCAATGAGTTATTTAGGAAAAGGTCAGAGGCGCTTTGCAAAAATCAATCGCTGCTGCTTCTCCCACTCGACTCCGGTGGAGAAGAAATGTTTGCCGTCGAGTAGCGAGACCGAGAGAGAGAGAGAGAGAGAGAGACAGGGAGAGAGAGAGAGAGAGAGAGAGAGAGAGAGAGAGAGAGAGAGAGAGAGAGAGAGAGAGAGAGAGAGAGAGACACAGGTCGTGTCAGTTTGACACTGTAAGCAAAATTCTCTCTGTGACAGTGTGTGAAGTGAGTCACTGATGCACACTGTGTCTCCATCATGTCAGCTCTTACACACTAGGAAGTCCACGCTGAAGAAACATGATGAGAAAATGACATGTTGGCTGCATGAACCACAGCGCTCAAAATGAAGCCCGTATGAAAGCTGGCAAGCTCAATGCCACGACTTTATAAAGCATGACAACAAGTCGTGAAATGCAGTGTTGCAGTGGCATCTCAGTATCGGTTTCCTCTAAAGGAATGATGAAAATCATTTAGTCATCTTCATCTTATTCCAGACCCGACTGACGACAGGACGATATATTTCAGGATGTCAATAGTGTAAAGGTTGAACTGTTAGATATCGCTCTTAACTCTTTCTGCGTGGTGAGAATTACCTAAAATGACAGAAACCACCTTTAGATGGTTATTGGATTTTTTTTAGTTTGGCTTGCGTCCCACTCGATTACACGGAGAGGACGGGGTTAATGACCTTTACTCATAGACTGTAAAGAAATATATCCGTAGTGTGCGTGACGTCACCTGAAGAACCCCCCTCACTGTCGTCATGAAGGGCAACATTAGCCATATAGACCAAAACCACTTTTTGCACCAGACTGTAAACATGTTTCTGTTGTAAAGTTGGGCATTTTAACATGAGGGATTATGGGATTGAGTCTCTTCTGCAGCCGGCCTCTAGTGGCCAGTGGATGAACTGCAGGTTAAGTCTCTTCAGTGTTGGATTCAAGAGAGGAAGTTTTACTGTTTTTCGAATACTTTGTATTTGGACATAGTACTCTTTTGAAATACCGTTTTTCGCAGACTATAATAGTAGGGAAGTATTCAGTACCGGATGCAGCTTTGGTTTACGCAGATGATCTTCTCCGCTGGTTTTTAGATCCGCAGATTTCAGACGATGCGTAACAGCGCCACCTACCGTATAACCATGAAGACATCTCAGGGTTTCGAATGTAAGCCAGACTAGACGCTGCGTCATTGCGTTGATGCTATGGGAACGTCTTCAGCATCAACACAATGACGCAGCGTCGCAGTTCCCTCAAAAAGAAACGTGGATTGCCGGAAAACCTCATAAATGGTGGGGAAGCGTTGTCATAAATGGTGGGGAAGACAGAAAATCATGCTAATGGTGCGGAACGAGTTTTGTGCTGTAATACAAGTTTTCTGAAATGTCATGTTTAAATATGGAAATGAGACATTATCTAATTAAAAATCCCTTCATTTGCATAACAGAAATCTGAACATTGGATAAAGCCAGGTTTAACAGTCTTTTGTTGACATGTTAAAGGTTTTAACAGAGGGGATTTGGGATTTCTCCTTTCAGAAAATACTCTCATCAGACAGAAACAAATACATTCTCACCATGCTTTTGGAGAATTATATACGGACAAACCTCTGTAAAAACCCTTCAGAATATAGATGTTGGTGTATGTGAAGCTGCTAAAGTGGAGATTTCAGACTCAAACTCACTGCCTTTAAAGATATGGATTGTAAATGAAATCTACAGTGTCAAAGTGCAATAAAATAAAGAGCTAAATGTGTATTTTGGATATCTTCTTTCCACTAGCATGACAAAACAATGGTTTTTGCGAGATATAAACATGCAATTCTGAGAAAAAAAGTCAGAATTGTGAGATATAAACTCTATTAATATAATACACTATTATATCTCACAATTCTGACTTTATATCTCCCAATCGCGTGTTATAAAAGTCATATGAAAGTATAAAAGTATACAAGTCAGAATTGCAAGATATAAACATGCAATTGTGAGATAAAAAGCTGCAATTATATTTTAAAATGTTTTATTCTGTGGCGGAAACAAGCTTCCATAGAAAGAAGACATGTAATGGAAGCAAAATCTCAAAATTGGCCATTGCATGAAAAAACAATGGTTTTGCATTATTTGCTGAGCAGGTTTGCTTTTGCATTGTTGCAACCAATGAGTGTCTTGATGTCAAATTTGAACTGAATGAGAAGTAAGTCCTGGAATGCGAGTGATTAAATGATAACAGAATCGTTCTCCTGTGAATGTGATATTTTAACTCTTGGCATCTGAATGAGGGGAAGTGAAGTCTAGCGTTAACTGACCATATTGCTCTGTGCCATTAGGTGAGGAAGCTCTCACCATGTACATGGCCAAGAACAAGCTGGACCGGAAGATGGTCAACGCCACCCAGGGCGTCGAGGCACTTCACCAGCTCGCCTCCTCGTACTTCATCGACCGCGACGGCACCATGCGCAAACTCCACGAGATCCAGATCTCCAGCAACGCCATCAAGGTGAGAAACAGTCGAGAGTGATAACGGCAAGTTTATTTACACTGCAAACAATGCTTTTCTTACTCAGTATTTTTGTGCTGTTTCCAGTCCAAATATCTAAAAGTTCTTCAATCAAGATGCATTTATTAGATGAGTACAATGCTATAAGATATTATGTCTTGTTTTCTGGGGAAAAAATAAAAATGAAGTGAGTTTTTGCTTAAAACAAGCTAAATTATCTGCCAGTGGGGTAAGAAAAATAATCTTGTTTCCGTTTGAATCAAATTTATTTTTCTTACCTCATGGACAGATATTTTTTCTTGGTTTAAGCAAAAACTCACTTCGTTTAGATTTCTATATATATATATATATTTTTTTTTTTTTCATAAAACAAGAAATAATATCTTATAGCATTTTACTCATCTAGTAAATGCATCTTGATTTAATTTTTTTTACATATTTGTACTGGAAACAACACAAAAATACAATTTTGCAGTGTATATAACACATTTCATCCACTATGGCAATTCAAAGGGCTTTACACAGACAGGAATGAAAATAATCACAAAAATAAAAGCAAGGGAAATTAAAACAGTCATAAAAGGAGTTAAAAGAGATATATGAAACAGTTATACAATGAATTGCATGATGATACATAGATAATCTTCTCATCTGGCTAAACACCGGTGTATATTTTTCACAACTCCCAATTTTAAAGTGTGTATCATATGCATGCGAAAACTGCGTATCATATGCACACACAAAAAAAAAACATTTTTGGCATATAAATGGCACGAGAAATAAAATTGGTGGTATAGTTACGCACTTTCATGAGATCGGGCTGGACTCACGGGGTAACCTCGGGTTCACTAACCCATCAGTCCAGACCCCAGAGATTAGTCCAGAAGCTCTAGCAATGGAAAGAAACATCCTCGTCCTCCTCCATTATCCATCTGTCCGTTGAGCTTTTTCTCGCTGGAGTTGACAGGCGTCTGAAGAGCTTCTGGCACACAGGGCTTCAGGAAGCAAGAAGTCAAGCATGACACAATTAAACAGAATTGACAATAGCTGCTGAGTCAGGACGACAGAAAGAAGCAGCGAACGCAGCACTTGTGCTTCTCTTATAGACACAGACGGACCTCAGAACGAACCACAGCTCATCTACATGTGCTTTCACTGCGTTTGGGTGTCTGTGTTAAACACACTGTGGAAAAGAAGTGTGCTTAACTGTATTTAATGTGCACTTATAGTGTACTTCAGTAGGCTAGTAAAAAAAAAAAAAAAAAAAATTGTACTTGCCGATAATGTAATATATTAATGAAGTTAAAGAGTGCACTTAAAGAGAGTACACTTCTGTCTCAAGTACACTTTTATATATTTTAAGTGAACTAAATTGCAATTTCATCACTGCAAATAATGTCATTCGAAACGTTTAAATACACGATTAAAGTATGTTTAGTTCACCATTAATGCTTGTCAGCACTGCAGTGCACTTTAACTGTATTTCAAAGATAATAGAATTATTTATAAAATTACATGTACTTAAATCCTACTAAAAGGGGGTCGAAAATTAGGGAAGATTGTTTCCGCCACAGAATAAAAAATAAAAAAAGGTAATTGTGACTTTTTATCTCATAATTTAGACTTTTATTTCTCACAATTGTGTTTACATCTCGCAATTCTGACTTTTGTCTCAGAATTGCATGATATAAAGTCGCAACTGTGAGTTATAAAGTCAGAATTGTGAGATGTAAACTCGCAATTGTGAAATAAAAAGTTGTAATTATCTTTAAAAAGGTTTTTTTTTTTTTTTGTGGTGGAAACAAGCTTGCATAAATCACATAAAGTTCAACTAATTGCATTTAATATAAATTTTAACTATAATACATTTTCATTTAATTTAAATTAACATACATTTAAGTGTCCAAAAACATTATATTCAGTTTGCACAATAAAAAAAAAAGAATAAAAAAGAACAAAAGTATATTATTTCTTTAATATGCACTCTTTTTTGAAAGTATGCTAAAGCGGTGTGGCCTACATCTTTTTCCACAAGGGGTGTTACAGTGAAATTTGCATAGTTTGAAATAGAATCTGCATAGTGAGGATTCAGACACAACACAAAGAATCTATTTATAGAAAACAATTAATATGTATGTGTTTGTAGCTGTATCTGAAACAATGGAACTCTATGATAGGTCCTCATTTAGATAGCAAGATAAATGTGTATTTTTGTGTGAGTCACGTTGCAGACAGGAAATGATTTGTGCATTCAGGATAGGCTGAGTCTGACACACACACACACACACACACACACACACACACACACACACACACACACACACACGCTAAAAATATGGATTGATTTGGAAGGCAGTGCAGCTCGGCAAGCTCACACCCACACCCACACACACACACACACACACACACACACACACACACACACACAGACAGACAGAATGAGAGTGTTGATATGACGGCACGTCTTCGCTGTAAATCCTGCAGGTTGACGCTCAGTGTGTCACTGGCACAGAGAAGCTCTGAATGTGAAACTGAGTGTCTACAGAAACACTGCATGTTTATTAATGCATGCAACAAACACACACATTGACTAAATATTAGGTTATTATCAAATCAGATTTATATGGAAGCGTAGGGTTAGGCAAAAAGGTAATTGTGACTCACAAATCAGACTTGTTTCTGGAAGTAGCACGTTTGCATCTCACAATTCTAAAAAAAAAAAAAAAAAAAAAAAAAAAAGCATAATTGTGAGTAATAAACTCGTAATTTCAAGTCAAAATTGCAAGATATAAACTTTAATTGATTTAATCCGTGTCGGAAACATGCTTCCATATATTTCACCCTAAAACGGTACATTATATTTTCAGAAGATTTTTAGAATATTTTATTTTAACAAAGTAATTATGATTATTTACTTAAGATAACACAATATATTGCATAAAGATTATTAAGCTTATTTTAGGCCTTTTTTTAAAGGAGCAGAAATGTATATATTTTTAACGTATATATACATATTTTAAATAGTTGCAATATATCAATCACTATATTTTACAGTAATGAGAATGCATGGTTGTTTTTTTTTTTTTTTTTTTTATATGATAAGAATACTTAAGCAGAATAAAAACTATATAAAACAAAAGAAAACATGATTCAATTTAGGAAGTATTTGTGAGGTATGGCATCAAAATTGTAAGATATAAATTGCCAATAAAAAAAAAAAAAAAGATATATATATATCTTTTTTTTTTTTTATAAATATATTTTTATATATATATATATATATATATACTAAAGATAATACTTAAGATTTTCCATGAAAGAAACTTAAGCTTCTTGAGCTGAAATGTATACATTTTAAAAATACATTTTAGATAAATATGTCAGTCGGTATATTTCCACATTATAGTAATGAGAATGTTTTGTTTTGTTTTTTTGTTGTTGTTTTTTTGCATTTGACAATAAGCTAAGAATACTTGAGCAGAATAAAAACTCTAAGAACATGATTTACTTTAGGAATATTTTAATCTTTGATGAGATCCCCAAAGGGAGGGTTTGCTCACTTCTAAGGACACTTTGTGCTCAAAAACACAGCAAAATAAACTCACTCTCTCTCTGGCTTTTCAAACACACACACATCATGACAGCGTCAGACTTCACTCTCTGGAGGCCTGAAATGTGTGACGTGTGTCAGCTAGCGTGTCCTACACACTTCAGTGTGTGTTTGAGGGTTTGCAGCAGACAAATGAACAGTGAAGGAGTGAAAACGGCCTCCCAGCGAAGCCTCTGCTGTTCATCAGTGTCTGCTGTAGTCTGAGCTCTGCTGAAGATCCACTGCACTTAAATCACCGAGAGGACGCTCATGAGCCCTGGTGTTTTAACTCTCTCTGTGGAGTCACCTCAGTTCATCAGTCGTCTTTGAAGGGACATTTTTAAAGGAATAGTTCATGCAACAATGAAAGTCATGTAATTTACCTGCCTTACAATTCTGATTAGAGAGCTGTAATTCAATTCTTACTATGACAATTCTGATTATGAGAGCTCTGCTATTCAATTCGTACTGTTAACAATATAATTAGAGAGCTGTAATTCAATTCTTACTAGTGACAATTCTGATCAAAAAGCTCTGAAATTCAATTATTCCTAGTAGTAATTCAATTAGAGAGTTGTAATTCAATTTCATACTAGTAAAAATTCAGATTCGAGAACTCCTTAATTAAAATCTTACTGTTAACAATACAATTATCTGTAATTGAAATCTTACTAGTAACAATTCTGATTAGAGAGCTCTGAAATTCAGATATTTCTAGTACAATTAAATTAGAGAGCTGCAATTCAACTCTTACTAGCAACAGTTCAGATTTGTGCGCTGTAATTCAATTCTTACTAAAAATTATAGTTAGAGAACTCTCTAGTTCAGATTTGACTAGTAATAATTCTGATCCGAAAGGTCTGAAATTCAAGTATTTGTAGTAACAATTCAATTAGAGAGCTGTAATTCAAGTCTTACTTCTAACAATTCAGATCAGAAAGGTCTGAAATTCAATTATTTCTGGTAGCAATTCAATTAGAGAGCTGTAATTCAGTTCTTACAAAAAGTATTAGAGAGCTCTGTAATTCAATTCTTACTAGCAAAAATTCAGATTATAACGCTGTAATTCAATTCTTACTAACAATTCTAATTAGAGAACTCTCTAGTTCAGATTTCACTAGTAACAATTCTGATCAGAAATCTCTGAAATTCAATTATTTGTAGTAGCAATTCGATTAGAGAGCTGTAATTCAAGTCTTACTAGTAACAATTCTGATCAGAAATCTCTGAAATTCAATTATTGCTAGTAACAATTCAGATCAGAAAGGTCTGAAATTCAATTATTTCTAGTAACAATTCAATTAGAGAGCTGTAATTCAGTGCTTACAAAAAGTATTAGAGAGCTCTGTAATTCAATTCTTACTAGCAAAAATTCAGATTATAACGCTGTAATTCAATTCTTACTAACAATTCTAATTAGAGAACAGTCTAGTTCAGATTTCACTAGTAACAATTCTGATCAGAAATCTCTGATATTCAATTATTTCTAGTAACAATTCAATTAGAGATCTGCAATTCAATTCTTACTTCTAACAATTCAGATCAGAAAGGTCTGAAATTCAATTATTTCTAGTAACAATTCAATTAGAGAGCTGTAATTCAGAGTCTTACTAGTAACAATTCTGATCATAAATATCTGAAATTCAATTATTTCTAGTAACAATTCAATTAGAGAGCTGTAATTCAAGTCTTAATAGTAACAATTCTGATCAGAAATGTCTAAAATTCAATTATTTCTAGTAACAATTCAATTAGAGAGCTGTAATTCAAGTCTTACTACGTAAAATTCAGATCCAAAAGGTCTGAAATTCAATTATTTCTAGTAACAATTCAATTAGAGAGCTGTAATTCAAGTCTTACTAGTAACAATTCAGATCAGAAAGGTCTGAAATTCAATTATTTCTAGTAACAATTCAATTAGAGAGCTGCAATTCAAGTCTTACTAGTAACAATTCAGATCAGAAAGGTCTGAAATTCAATTATTTCTGGTAGCAATTAAATTCTTTCTAAAACATTTTATTAGAGAGCTCTGTTTTTCAACTCTTACTAGCAAAATTTCAGATTATAACGCTGTAATTCAATTCTTACTAACAATTCTAATTAGAGAACTCTCTAGTTCAGATTTTACTAGTACCAATTTTGATGAATGATCTGTAATTCAATTCTTAAGGGCCTTTCACACCGAGCACGATTAAGCGACGCAGATGTACAATACGATGACGCTATACAATAGTTCTGGTTATCATTGTCTGAGGACAGATTTATTCTTACAAGTTCTTTATATAGATAATCATTTTTATTTATTTTACACTGAATTATGCCATCTGAAGAGTGTGGAACAGCGTACAGAGCAATGTTTTCTTTATAATCATAATTATATTATCTGATCATAATTCCTGCTCTTCTGAATGACGACGGCAATTCAGATTAGAGAACTCTCTAATTTAATTCATACTAGTAACAATTCTAATTAAAGAGCTATCTAATTCAGCTCTTATATAGTAACTATTGAATTAGACAGCTCTCTAAAATTGTCACTAGTTAGAATGGAATTAGAGACTGTATAATTGAATTCTCACTGGTAAAATGCAATTTTGTAGCCATTTAAGCTAAATCATAAGAACATTTTCCTAAACATCTGCTTCTGAGCTGCACGAGAAAAAAAAAAAAAGAAAAGAAAAAAAAAAGTCAGAAAAAGAAAGTCACGTGTTTGAAATGGCATGGGTAAATAAATGATGACTGCATGTTTGGCTGAACTCTTGCTTTAGGCTCCAGTCTCCACATGTCATCCTGGATGTTTTGAGAATGTTTCGTTTGTAAAATGAAAACAATTCTTGACAAAACCAATCATGAAATGCCTGGTGAACCTTAAAGCTGATAGTCTAGTTTTCCTTTTATATATTTATTATATATTGCATACGAGTGCTAGAAAACAACACGGCCTGAATGTAGCTTTGATAGATGTGTTGCCTTGATCTGGAGGGTTCACTGATAGAAGCTGAACTCATCAAAGAAACACTGAAATGAAGCAAACACAAAGAAATCATCCAGAGCTCATTACACACAATGACCCGCAGAGATCACAGGCACAATTATCTTTACAGGGCAAATCTCAGCTTCGTGTGTAATTACAGATTTTGTGCATTTCTTGTATGTGTTGTGTGTTTATATTTTAATGTCAGTGATTCTGGTACAATAGCCATATATATATATATATGTACATATATGTATATATGAAGAGTTCAGATGCAAAAGCCTCTAAGTGCCATCAGAGATTTTCTTCTAGAATGATCATTTTGTATCAAGCTCGTATATTTAAGTTCAGTAATTTCACTTAAATGACAATTAAAAGGTCATTTTCATTGCCATTTAAGTGAAATTACTGAACTTAAATATATGAGCTTGATAAAAACGATCATTCTAGAAGAAAATCTCTGATGGCACTTAGAGGCTTTTGCATATATATATATATATATATATATATATATATATATATATATATCACAAAACCAGTCACATGTCGCACGGGCATATTTGTGGCAATATCCAACAATATGAGTCAAAATTATCGATTTTCTTTTTATGCCAAAAATCATTAGGATATTCAGTAAAGATCATGTTCCATGAAGATATTGTGTAAATTTCCTACCGTAAATATATAAAACATTTATTTTTGTGAGTGAATGCAGCACAATCGTGAACATAAATGCACAACTTTAAAGGAGATTTTCTCAATGTTTCCATTTGTTTGCACCCTTAGATTCCAGATCTCGACCAAATATTGTCCTATCATAACAAACCAAACATCAATGGAAAGCTTATTTATTCAGCTTTCAGATGATGTATAAATCTCAATTTCATACAAATTGACCCATGTGACTGGTTTTGTGGTCCAGGGTCACATATGTGTATATATATATATATATATATATTGTTAAAGTTGCATATTTTTGCAATCCGCTGCATATACAGACGAGAAGCAAATTCATCCTTAGATTTTTTCCCCCTGTTTAGAATCATTTGAGAATAAAATTAAGATCTCGACTGAGAGCTTTATTAAAAGATGCACTTTTTATGATTGGATGTTTTGGATTGACAAAGCCCAGATTGATACTAGAGAGAAGTGTGTGTGTGTGTGTATGTGTAAGAGCCCCTCAAGGTCAGTCTTCCTCTCTGAAATGCTTTCAGCTGATTTAGTCTTAAATTCCATATGCAAATTTATGATGATGCGGCGAGCATTTCAGAGGACATCTATTTAAAAATCTATTGGTTGGCCAGGGTCCAATTTTAGTCACTATCCAGCGGCGCATTCCCAGAACAGGTGCCATTAAAATGGACATATTTTTACCTGCACGAAGAGCATCAACAGTGTGATTCTGCAGATGAGATGTATGACATCTCTCGCTTTTGTTGGTATTATACTGAAATCAATAAAAAGTATATATATATATATCAATAGCATTAACTATGAAACATCATTGCATTGCACCACGTGTTTTACAGCCATCCATCATTAAGGAGTTTACAGGCCAATTTAAAGTCGGCATGAAACGGAAGTTGCCCCCTAATGTAACTATAGTGCCGTATATCCGAGTGAAACGGCTTTTAGAACAAAAACAAATGTGGGCGGGGCTTGATTTTGTCTGTGGGGAATTGATTGGATGGTTGTGGTTTGCTATTGGCTGATCTGATGTGATTGACAGGTCGCCCCGCCCTCGTCATCAGAAAAGAGAAGTCGCTGCAAGAAAGGGGAAGTTGTTCAGAATTATAGTGCTAACCATTAAACTCTAATGGTAATGAACAAAAGATGATGTAAATATCTTCTTAGTGCGATATAGTGCGAATAATAGGAGTTAAAATAAAGTATCAGCAGGACGTCGAGGAGAACAAACGCTGCACACAAACAACATCGTGTTCGGAGATATTCTGTGCCGTTTTTACAGTTCTTGTCAGATTGTATGAAGTGACGGCAGTGAGATCTTGTGGACACACTGTGTGAACGTCAGAACTTTCTTTTACGTCAGACACCACATTGGGTTTCATTCACAGTTGGCATTGATAACAACATGAGCCTTGTCGCATTTGGACGTTGCACTAATGTGAAAAGAAAATGAGAATCAGAGTTTGTCACTGATGTGCACGTCATATAGACAAGCGATATTTTTGACTAAACTCATACTGTGCAGCAGACTATACATGTCTCGTTTGCTCAAACACACGATGAAGACGTCATCGGCTCTCGGGTAGCTGAGGTTCACGTCCCTCAAAAGCTCAAAATAGAACTTCATTATAAGGCTGACAGGTGACAGACGTAATAAGAAACAGGCACAGTTTTTTTGTGTCCCATGATGCCCTGCTTCATCACAGATCTCTCTAGATACAGTTTGTTCTTTAATGCTACGAGAGCTTCTAATGTTCCCGTAACACGAAACATCCACGGCTTTGATAGGAGCAGAAGAGCTGTCACCCCGTTTCTGCCGTGCATCTTCAAATGAATAAATGATAAAAGCACAAACTACATAAACACAAACACGCGCGGACGGACGGCCCGTTTCCTAACCGGCGAACATGCGCGTCAGGAGGAATCAAAGCTCGCAGATTTACAGTCTTTTAAGTCAAATGTTTACATGCGTGTTTTTGTGTTTGTCTGCGAGAGCTTGAATGAGCATCAAGTCGTGCGGCTTTTCAGCATTTGTGCGTAATCCCACAAATCTCCATCTTCATTAGACGCGAGGGCTTTGATTTCCGTTTTATACTCTGGCAATCTATTTCTTAATCCGCTGATCGCGCGTGTGTGTGTGTGTGTGTGTGTGTGTGTGAGAGAGAGTCCTCAAGCTTTTAGACTCCAGAGATTATTTCCTTTTCATGCCAAGTGACGTGTGTTACAGAGCTTCACGCTGAGGTTTTAAAGGCTAACACATGAAATTCAGTCATTAATTCACAGTGATTAGATATTTATCTGAATGTTGACGCTGTTCTGTTACACACAGTACATACGGCTGAAGTCTTGTAATAACTTGTGAGGAACAGACCCAAATTTAATTTTTACTTGCTGAAAATCTTTATTGTAGCTCGCAGACCCTTGTGAAAAAGAAGTACACTTCAGCAGTACTTATTACAGAAATATATATTTTAAAGAATATACGGTAACACTTTATTTTACAGTGTCCTTGTTATGTTACATGTACTTACCATAGTAATAACAGTAAATTATGCATAATTACATGCAACTAACCCTCAACCAAATCCTAACCCTATAGTAAGTACATGTAGTTAATTAATATTACTCAGTACTTAAATGTATAATTACACTGTAACAATGACACATGAATAAAGTGTAACCGAATATACTTAAGTGGGAATTTAGTTTAATGTTTTCAGGGACATAACTGCATGTTAATTGCAATTAAATGAAAATGTAGCCTATTATAGTTTGCATGCAATTATTCAAATTTTAAAGTGCTTTTTGACCCACTTAAGTTGCACATATTTATATGTACAGTAATTTTGTAAATACTTCCATCGTCTTTGACATTTGATTAAAGTGCACTAACAAGCATTTATGGTAAAACTGAAATATACTTTAATGTCATTTCTATTGAAACTTTTATGTCATGTATTTAAATATATATTTTAATTACACTTTTGTAATGATAAAGTTGCCGTTTTTGTACATTTTAAATGTAATATTGAATAACACACTACAGTTAAAATTATAATCAAGTATGTTACATGTGCTTTAGTATGTTAGTCGACACATCAAAACAAGTACACTTCATCAAAACATCACATAACATGCACTTTTAAGTAAAACTTTTGACATTGTTACAAAGTGCATTAAAAAGAAAGTACTTAAGTGTGTTAAGAAACATTGTAATGAAAGTTTTTTTTTTTTTTTTAAATACAATTTAATATTTTCAGAAATTTCAGAACTATGTCTTTGGTGTTCCATGGAAAACACAATCATGTGGCATTGGATTGACATGAGGATAATTAAATGACATGTTTTCTTTTTTTAGTTCCGCTATTATAAAAATAGAGTGATTTCTCCAGTGTTTTCCTAATGGGGACAGACGAAGGGTCACTGTCTTCAGGTGTGTTGTTGTGATCCTGTCCACAGGCACTAAAGCTCAGATTTACTGTGGTGTCATTGCAATTAAAGTGACCCTTAGATCTGCACAGCAAAATACTTCATTTAGGTCAAAGAGCTACTGTAAATCAGCCTCTGGAGGCTGCAGTGCGGTGGTTACAAGTGCATATTTAGGTTAAATTAGAATCCAGAAA